>NW_022196897.1:33561120-33607418 GCF_008632895.1 Mastomys coucha | reverse complement strand
GAGAGGGAGAGATCACCATGTGCTGGAGTTACAAATTGTTATGATTCACTACTATATATAGGTGCTTGGACACAAACTAGGTCCTCAGGAAGAGCATTAAACCCTCTTAACTCCTGAGTCATCTTTCCAGACCCTGAAGAAGTTTTGAAAATAAAAACAGAGATTGTTTTGTGTTAAAATATAATTTTAAAAATATACCGGTCACCATTTAAATGATCTAAAATGTATCATTGTCATTAAGGAAATCAGGTTGTGAGCATACACAGGCTGGACAGAGGTCTGGGCATATATTTAGTAGACTCTAGTTCAGTCTCCAAGGGGTTCCCCCAACATCTGGAGCAGTTGGGGGGAGCTGTCCCTAAAGCTGTATCCTGATTTGGAGTCCATTCCCCAACAGTGCTGCTTTGTCTAACTGTAGTGGTCCTGCAGAGACTTGCTGCACTAGGGTGGTAGGATACCAGAGGCTAGGAGTTGAGGGAGCCTCTCTCAGAAAAGAAGAGAAAGGATAGGAAGGAAGGACTGTGATGGGGAGACTGGGAATGAGGTCAGTGCTTAGGATGTAAATAAATAAGTAAATAAATAAATAAATAATATCAGGTTTGATGGATTTCATTTGCAATTTTAGTTCTGTGTCCCAATAAATATTTATGATTCCTTACAAAATGTATTTTTCTATTTTAAATATCTGTCCCATATGAAACAGAATAGTTAATATCCAAATTTTTGTGAATACATACAAGTACAAAAAGTTACTAATTTATTAGTCTCACTTTCATTTGAATAGACTAAAGATGAAAGAAACAAAGTGAGTTAGCATGTAACTAGTTAGTAGAGATGGAACAGACACACATTGGTTTTCTCTTTTTCAGTTCTAGAACACAAAAAAGAAAATCACCTCTTGCTCTCTTGGAAAGTGGGGTTTGATATCTTTGTTTCTTATAGCTTTAAGGCTTAGTTCTTATTTATAGTTGAAAATCCTGACACAAAGAAGGAAAGTCAATAAAGGTCATGATTCCACAAAAACTGTCATGTTGCTGGGATTTAAATGTCTATTTGAGAGAAAAGCAACACTTCTTCTGTCTATTCACTACACCTGATTTCTGCCAAAATGCGTTCCATGTCAACCACACTGAGTTCTAGTCGAATAGAGTTATAACCCAACTTATCCAACTGAAATATTGTGGAAGCCACAAATGATAAGTGAGAATCATTTGGAATTTTCTAGTGGTGACTATAAAAAGAAATAGGAATAGCTGAATTTAACTAAACAACTAGTTTTATTTGTATAAGATACACTTCAATGTAAAATTCTACCTCTTGTTTAAATAGCAGTATACAATAGAATATTTACAACTCTATAGCATACAATCTTCTAAGTAAGAGTGTATTAAATACAAAAAGTGAAACCTTAAATATTTCACTGTCTATGGATAGCATGTTCAGTTATTTTCACTGCAATGCTAACACATCCTAGGCATCTTAGTTTGTAGTCATGTCTTTTCATTTGTTGACTGGAGGACTTTCCCTTCACTTGCGTATTTGGTATAATTCAGAGGCTAGAGAGTAGTGGATCAGAGGATTCAAGACTATTGTTCACACGCCATAAATCTCTCTGCAAAAGTCCCTTACACTTTCCGATTTGATTCACTGTATATTTATAAATATAGTTGTTGCCATACATTTAATGTTGCCTAATAAAGCAAGTACTTGTGACTTCATATTCAGAGTCATGCTAATGTAACATGTAGTTCAACTTATACTTTTCCCCTTATAGTGGAAAGAACTTTCAAATGGCACAAAACTTTAAAACAGCACTTTTTCAAGTTCCCAAATGAAAATAAACCCCAATTCTAGCTCTAGCCCCAGATTTAAAATATTATGTTTTTGCACACACTGCATGCTGCTCTCCATCTGCATGTTGTAGAGCCAGTGATGACAAACACTGACCTCTGGACATTTCCTTTTCTTAATGAAGAGCATGTGTGACCACCTCTGTTTGTGGCCACACATGATTATTAAAGATAAAGGTAAACACTACTTCCAGCAACGATTCTTATTTTCTTATGTGTATGATCATGTAGAGTTCCTGAAGGTATAAATACCTCTAACAAAGGAATACTTGGAACTTAAAGTCTTTCTAAACTGTTTGTAACATCCCATTTCCCAATGTTCCCACAAAGCAACAGGATCACAGCTCCTGCATCTAGTCAGCATTAAGTCTCGTTCCTTTACTATATAACTCCATCTACCAATTTAAAACAACTATAACCCAGGAGTCAAAGAGAAATCAACTCATATTATTATTTGAACAGAATTTTACAAAACTTCCCATTATATATAAACAAATAAAACGTTTTCCATGGATGGTAAGTCCTAATTCACTCCAGCTTTTAACTATTACAAAGTTTGCTTGCTTTTTTCTTTCTTTTTCTCTTTCCTCCTTTCTTTAAATCTCTAACCTTTCTTTAACCTACATTTTACTGTCATGTTTTGTATCCAATGGCTTTATTGTGTTCAACATTTATTTCTTTTGGTCTCTCTGCTAATGTCATCTCTGCATAAGTTCACTCTGTCATTTCTAAATCAGTGTGTGTGTATGTGTGTGTGTGTGTGTGTGTGTGTGTGTGTGTGTGTGTGTGTGATATGCTTTCTCCCATGTGTGCACATATGGAGGCTAGCACATCTTCTTGTAAGCTTTCCATATTATGGCCTTAAGTTAAGAAATGTTTTCTTGAATTTCATGAAGTCTTTGTTTTTAATAGTTGAGTAGTACTCCAATGTGCACCACATTTTCTATATCCATTCCTCTGATGAGGGACATCTGGGTTGTTTCCAGCTTCTGGCTATTATAAATAAGGCTGCTATGAACATAGTGGAGCTTGTGTCCTACTTATATGTTAGAACATCTTTTGGGTATATAAAGAGTGTTATAGCTGAATCCTCAGGTAATACTATCACCAGTTTTCTGAGGAAATGCTAGACTGATTTCCAAAGTTGTTATACCAGCTTTCAGTTCCACCAACAATTAAGGAGTTTTCCTCACCATATCCTCACCAGCATCTAGTGTCTCCTGAGTTCTTGATTTTAGCCATTCTGACTGGTACTCACTGGTAAGCGGATATTAGGAAAAAAGTTCAGAATGCCCATGATACAATAAAACTCAAAAACCCTATGAATCTCAAGAAGAAGGAAGGCCAATGGGTGGATACTTCAGTCCTACTTAGAAAGGGGAACAAAATAATCACAGAGGCACCACCATCTGTTGAGATGGGGCCACCCATCCATCTCAAAGATATTAACCTATAATTGTTCCTGTCTACAGGAAATGCTGGGACAAAGTGTAGAGCAGAGACTGAAGGAAAGGCCATAGAGACTGGCTCATCTTGGGATTCATTCCATCTGAAGACACCAAACCCAGGCACTATGGCTGATGCCAAGAAGCACTTGCTGACAGGAGCCTGGTACTGCTATCTCCTCAGAGGCTCTGCCAGAACCTGTCCAGTACAGATGTGGATGCTCACAACAAAGGATCCCAATAGAGGAGTTAGAAGAAGGACTGAAGGAAGCTCGAGGGTTTTGCAACCTCACAGAAAGAACAACCAACCATGCCCCAACTTAGGAAAATGCTAGGGTGGTGAGACAGGAGTGGGTGGGTGGGTGGGTGAGTGAGCTCCCTCAAGGAAGCAAAGGGTAGGTGGGGGATAGGACAGAGAGTTTTCAGAGGGGAAACTGGGAAGGGGAATAACATTTGAAAGGTAAATAAATAAAATAACTAATAAAAAAGAAATAAAAAAAATGGAAAGGGTTTCTCACTGAACTGGAAGCTTATGAAGCTTAGGGATAGTGGTTGCTTATGTGTTTCTCTAAGTAGGCTGGCTGGCCAGTGAGCTCTAGGATTCACCTATCTTCAATCACATTGCAGGGATAGAGGCACATACAACTCCCAGCTTTTTACATGGGTTCTGGAGATTATACCTTAGTTTTCCATGTTTGAAATTTAATGGCTGTTACACCCTAAGCCATCTCTTAGGTCTTAAAATGGGCTTTCATTCTTAAATTTTCTGCTTTGCCTGCAGATGAAAAGACCTGTATTTTAATCAGTAGTATTGTTTACAGTGCTTGCATATGCTTCCAATTTTCTATCTATCCTATTCCAAAGCTCACCAAGATTAGAGCCATGGACAATAGTTGCTTCAATATATGTAATTCCTGGCAATATGAGGGTTATTTTTCAATAATTCAGATAGTAAGGAGCAATAAGTATTGAATGTCTATTATAACAAAAATTTTATTGTATCATATTTCAAAACATTGTGAGTCAAATTTCAGAATCCTTATCTTACAAACAGGAAGTGTGTTTATAGATCTAAACATTCAATGTTTTTTATTCCACTAAACATAATAATATCTCGGGAAGATATTCAAACTTCATTTATAGTCAGGGACAAGCAGGGGGCAACTTACCAAACCATTCAGTGGTGAAAATGTTATATATATGTACATACACATATATATGATATATATGTGTGTGTATATGTATATACACACATGTAAATCATATATATATATATATGACAGCTGTATATATCCTTATGTAATATATAAGTTGTTTTTTTACCATCAGATCATATGGCTTAGAGCTTAGAGGGATCCACATAATTTGGTAGCCTATAATCTTGACAGCAGAAAATAATATATATTCCATACAAATAACATATATATATATATATATATATATATATTTCTTAATTGAACTCTAATGACTTGTTATTTTATTTCTGAATCTAAGTCTTTAAGATCTTTGTCTTTGGCCCACTACAGTTGTCATGCACACCCCCTACTTTGAAATGACTTCAATCATTCAGGATGACACCTGCATTAATTCTTGCACCTAAAGCAGTCATGTCAACTGTCAACATATGCTCCTGGCTCACCTATCAGATTACTTGTTCTTGCCTTCAAAATACAGATTCTTGACAGCAGGCCTCAGCTAAAAATATAGTTAGAGAATGGATAGTATGTCAAATATTTATTCCATTAAAAATTACTATGTTCTATTTTATGTAAATGGGTATTTGCCTACATGCATGTCAGACCACTACTGTGTGCAGTACCCTATGAGACTAGAGAGGATGTTGGATTTCCTGGAACCCGAGTTAAAGATGGTTGTGAGCTAACATGTGATTGCTGGGAATTGAACCCAGGTCGTTTGCAGAGCAGTCAATGTTCTTAACCACTAAGCAATCTTTCCAGCCTCTAATGTGGATGCCAGCAATTGCTGGATGACAGAAGCCTGATATAGCTGTCTCCTGAGAGCCTCTGACAGTAGCCGACTAACACAGAAGTAGAGGCTCATAGCCATTCATTGGACTTTGTACAGGGTCCCCAGTGAAGGAGCTAAAGAAAGGACCCAAGGAGCTGAAGGGTTTGCAGCCCCTTAGGATGAATGACAATATTAACTAACTAGTACCCTCAGAGCTCCCAGGGACAAAACCACCAACCAAAGAGTATACATAGTGAGACTTAGGGCTCCAGCAGCATATATATAGCAGAGGATGGCCAAGTCAGTCATCAATGGGAGGAGAGGCCCTTGGCCTTGTGAAGGTTCTATGCCCTAGTGTAGGGGAATGCCAGGGCCAGTAAGCAGGAGGGGGTGGGGTGGTGAGCAAGGGGATGGGGGATGGAAAAGGGGCTTGTTTTTTTTTTCTTTTGCAGGGGAAACTGGGAAAGGAGATACTGTAAATAAAGAAAATGTCTAATAAAAAAAAAAACAAAAGAAAAAAATTACTATGTTCTCCTGGGGCTCAATTACAGAATATTTTAATGCTTACAAATTTCTTCAGTGGCCCAGTGTTGGCTTGTTTCCTAGGAAACAAATAAATTTATACTGACCTACACATATCCTTAATCACTAAATTCCACAATCTCTATGAAGAAACAATCTTTTTCAAACTGGTTGTTTTTATAGTAGTTACCAGCTATAGTATTACTGAAGGTAGAATTCTCGAAGTGCTATAACTGAAAGATTATTTCAATCTAAAGTAAAATCTAAGATACAGGTTGGTAAAGCAACCTTAATTTAAAATGGTATACTCCTTAGTGAGGTCAATTGCATGGATAAATACAAAGTGAATTTGAGACATGCACTCACATGCTTCTGTTGTTATCCTGCATTTTCTCTTTTTTTATACTCAAAATATAGATTACTTATTATTCCACTCATGAAAAAAAAAACATTGGTTTTGGACTTCTTTCCTTCTTAACTGAATCTTAACTGAAATCTAATTGAAGCCCCGAGAAAGGACAATGCAGCTTTAAAGTGGTATTTTAGCATTCAAACCATTCATCATCTTCAGCGCGAATATAATTTTTATCTAAATGATTTCCGAAGAAAATGGATTCATTTGACTATAGTGCTTCTAAGACCAGTGGGAAGCTCATCATCTTAATACTGAATCTGTAAATCCTTCCCTCTAAGGATGATTAACAGCTTGGTCAAGTGTTTATTTTACTTTAAGAAGAATATGTAATTTCCTGGAATAACACATATAGATTTCAGTCCATTTCCCCTTTCACAATTCACATTTATGTCATGGACTCAGATGATGCAACCTACCTCTATACTAGACTTTTTTCTGCACAGTAAGTTGATAGCATAACAAGTTTTTGTAGTTTAATGAGCACATATCAGTCTGTTTCATGATTCATTTATACCAGATACAAAAAACCATCATCAGCCATGATGATAAGAAGCAATAACAGTGGATTACTTCCAGATGGCACTTTTTCTCATACATGTATGAACTAAAATACTACTTGCATAAACATTTCTATTAATGCAGTGAAGGTCTGGTCACTTTGAATCTTATGTTTAAAATGGTGGTCACATCTACTTGAGATAACTCCAACCATTAAAGAAACTGATTAGGTAATGAATTGTTTGGCCATTTACACATTTAGTTGACACTTGTACTCATAAATCAACCTCTAATCTACAAAAAGAGAGATAACCCACATAACTTAAAGTCATAATTTAATGTAGATGGCCTACTTATGGCATAAAAATATTTAATGGTCCATAATATACATTGCTCAAGAAGGTACCAGAAAACTTCCTGTATTTATTGTTTCCTCCTAAATGCTGAAAAGTCATTTTTATTTTTCCTTTGTAAAATCAATTGAAAATCCAAAAGAAATTATGATTTTAGCTACAATAGAATAAATTTGGTACATTAGTGTTACTATTTTTCATAAAACTATGAATAAATAAATTGCAAACAAAAGGAATCCTCCAATAAATAATAGACACACAAAATATATATGTGCATTCCAGAGGGAAAAGAGAAATATAAGAAAGTACAAATAGGTCTTGGAGTTTGCTTATGAAATAACTTTTCAAGAACACCTTAGGGTACTATGTCACAGCCCAATATTTTTATTAGGCTTTTATAAAATTATAATTCCAGCTCAAGATCATGATATTAAAATATTATCTGAAACAATAAATAATCAACAATGATTATTTCAATTTAGAATAAGGAATCATAAAAAATGGAAAGATTTCTTTCAATAAGATTGTCTATTGTATACACTACAATTTTACTAAGTATATAAACAGTACAATTCAAAATTTATAAACTCTACTTATTGACACTTTTCCTCATATCTCAAAACTTAGGCCAAAGAAGAAAATAAAAAAAAAACATTTTCAGAGTAAACTTTGTTCTTTGTATAAAATTATAGAAATGAACTCCAAAACACGGTCATAATTTAGTTTAGTTCCTTTATATCTAAATCATCCTGTTTATAGGAAGTGCTTGATAAGACATTTTCCTTAGCTGGGCGTGGTGGCACACTCCTTTAATCCCAGCACTTGGGAAACAGAGGCAGGCGGTGAATTTCTGAGTTTGAGGTAAACCTGGTCTACAGAGTGAGTTCCAGGACAGCCATGGCTACACAGAGAAACCCTGTCTCGAAAAACAAAAACAACAACAAAACAAACAAACAAACAAACAAAAAGACATTTTCCTTGTGTCTAACATTACTCAGTGTCAAAGTATAAACTCCATTTCAGAAATTTCAGGGTAGTATTTTTATAGGCCTTAGAAATTGCAAACGTTTTTCAAATGTCATTTAATTAGTAACAAATTATGGCATATCGTTGTATTTTATGTATAAATAATGTAAATATTACTTTTTCAATAATTCAAGGAGCATTTATAAATTCTACTATTCAAAGCATAACAAGTATTTTCATAATCAGATGTCTTCTTTCTTTTTAATATTTTGGCCAGTGACTAAAATAAAAATTGCAAATTAGAAAATCCTTGGAGAATAGAGTTCTCAGTAAGGGAATGTTTTAAGGTAAGTTTTACTTTAATTTCATTCATTAACATTTGAAGTGGGGTAGATACATTCCCATTGATAATTCATTTCAATTTAAGTTAAAAAGATTGATGCTGGGTTTCAATATATGATGTTGCATATAAGTTTCAAAAAGTTTGTTTTTAATACACATGTGATGTTCTCGGAAATCATTCACACACAGAAGAATATGCTAGAAACACCTCACTTATTAATCAAGACTAGGTGAATTACTTTAGTTCCTAAAACTCATGAAGGAATTAAGCAGCTTTGGATTTAAGGGACTGATTTTTCTTAATGCACCATAACCTTAAGCTGACTGCATATCACTACAAATTGTTCTTGGTTTGAAAAGAGCCTCTTAATATTTAAAAATGTTGATCTAAGTAATATCTGCAGCTGTAGAGCTTCATTTGTATTCACATGCTTCAAGTCTTAACTTTTAGCCCTGGGAAACCTTTGTCTCCAAAACTTTATCAGTTATTGATCTCCAGGTCTGATAGGTAATCATATCCATTTATATTAACTGAGCCTCAGCAATGTGGGGCACTTTGTTTGATAGAGGAATACACATTTCAGTCTGACTACTTCATCAATAGTTAGGTTTCTGTCTTTTCTCTGTTGAGGTACTGCAGCAACAAACGTTTCTTGAGTTTACCTGGACTTGGGCATTATCAGAGTATTCTGTGTTAAAAATCAAAGGTTTACATCTGTGGCCAAGTTTCAAGAAAAGGAAAAAGCCATTCTGTATTACTCTAATATTTTACCCCAAAGAAAGAAAGAGGCAACCCAAACACTTAATATAAATGAAAAATAACACATGTGAAATGTAATACATGAATAATGTTATACCATCTTAGTTTAAGATTAGCAATACAAATCAATTGCATTTTCATATTTATAACCTTTCTTCTTTGCAGAAGAATGGTCTGACACACAACCAAACCAAACCAAACAACACACACACACACACAAACACACACAAACATACACAAACATACACACACATACACAAACTCTTCTCAATATGTAAGATTAATTCAACCAGCTTTTGGTATTGATTTTTTTTCAAATCATGAAATAATTTTACATTTTTATTTTTATTAATAACATTAAAATAAAGTATAGTTTTGTACCTACTAGTTTTGTGTACCAAATTGACACAAGCTAGACTCATCAGAGAGGAAGGAGCCTCAGTTGAGTAAATGTCTCCATGACATCAAGCTTTAGAATATGTTCTTAATTAGTGATCAATGAATTATGATAGGGTGATATTGTGGGTGGTGCCACCCCTGTGCTGATAGTCCTGAGTTCTATAAGAAGGTAGGCCAAGCAAGCTATGAGAAACAAGCTAGTGAGCAGCATCCATATATGGCTTCTAGATCAGCTCCTGCCTCCAGGTTCTTGCCCTGTTTGAGTTTCTGTCTTGACTTCCTTCAAAAATGAACAGCAATATGAAAGTGTAAGTTAAACAGACCCTCTTCCCCCAACTTGATTTTTGGTCATAGTGTTTCACCACAATTAAAAAATCTGAGACAATTTCATGTACACTTGACTAAAATAACATATTAAAGTTGTCTGTTCCCAATCAGAAAGTCCAATTTGATTTCTTTCACTTTTTTTATAAGACTATCATACAAGAATGCCTACTGTGGTGTGTGTGTGTGTGTGTGTGTGTGTGTGTGTGTGTGTGTGTGAGTGTGTGTGTGTGTGTTTGTATATTGTGTATATCCTTTCTCTATCAGAGAAATAGTTTTAAAAACGTAAAAGGTGTTTTTCCACTCTATGAGCTTTCTTGAACGATTGTTCCTTTTGCTACACAGATGATCTTTAACTTTATAAGGTACTATTTGTAATTTCTGGCCTTACTTTCTATAAAATGGAGTCCTAGTTGAAAGCCATATCTACACCTATATCTTGGAGGGAACTGCCTGTATTTTCTCCCAGTATATTAAGTGATTATGGTTTCACATTGAGATCTCTGATCACCTTTGAGTCTGATCACCTTTGAGTCATTCCTCCACATGTAGACATCATGGTTTGTTTGTTTGTTTGTTTGTTTGTTTTTAGGGGGGCTTCGAGACAGGGTTTCTCTGTGTAGCCTTGGCTGTCCTGGAACTCATGCTGTAGACCATGCTGGCCTTGAACTCAGAAATCTGCCTGCCTCTGCATCCCAAGTACTGGGAATAAAGGAGTGTGCACCATTGCCCACTGGACATCATTTTTGCTGGCATCATTTGTTGATAATGGTATCATTTATCTAATTTATATTTTGGCATCTTTGTCAAATATTAAGAATTACTGTAGTTATGTGTACTCATGTTTGGATCATCTGTTTTATTTCATTGTTGTATGTTGCTGTTTTTAATCCTAGGGCCATGTTATTTTAATTACTATAATTCCAAGACATACCTTGTGATAGATTTGTCAATTTACCATTGTTATTTTGGTCCAGATTTCTTGGGATATCTTTAGTCTTTATGGATCAATATGAATTTTAGATTTTTTTATACTTATGTGAAGAGTCACTTAGAGATTTTGGTTGTAATTGCATTGAACATAAAAATTGAAAGTCTCTAAGCATATGATGAAAATTTAAAATCCCTGTAGACATTCTAGACTCCAAATTTTTCATTTTCATTTTGACCATTTTGTTCTATTCTGCCACTTACAATATTGTTTCTCTGATAGCTCAGATGATAATTATGATTAGTTTTTGTTTTTTATTACTTTTTGAAAATATAATTATACCATTTCCTTCATTTTCCTCCCTCTGAAATACCCCATACATCTATTTTTGTTCTCTTTCAAATTAAGACCCTTTTATCCTCATAATTTTTTGTATATATGGAAGACTATTTCTCCCATCTCAGCATTCTTAGTTGACTGTAGTTCTTGGTGGAGGGAGGATTTAGGCTTCATGGTATTTCCCCTATCTACTTTCCTTTTCATAGTTATACAAATTCTTCCCCTCTGAAGTTTCCTTTCAATTTTTAAAAAATTTTTTTAGACTAAAATATATTTATAACAATTTTCCCATTCCTCTCTTTTTCTAAACCCTCTTGCATACCCTTCCTCCCTTTTCCTTTAAATTCATGGCCTCTTTATTAGCTAACTCTTAGTGAATCTGTGTCTGTACACATATAGATTCCTTAAAATAACCTTCTCTGTCCTTACACTTGTACTTATGTTCCCAGCACCATTTGGCACTGGGGAAACAACTGGTATGCTCTTCCCGCAAAAGCTCCCCTCTCCAGCTTCCAGATTTCCCTCTCTTTCTATAGTTCTTTGGATAGCCTTGAGTCCTGTTGACATTATCTCTTTCTACTTTGTCATGTCCATTAGTGTTTTCCTTGTTCACCTCTTGTTTGGATTTAGATTGGTGAGATTTTATGATTGTACCTTCTGATATTATGAGGAGACAAGTCAAAGCAAACTCCCTGATCCTCTAGGTCTCATAATCTTTCTGATGGTTCTTCCTCAATGTTTCATGACTTTTAGGCATTAAAGAGTTTTGTTGATGGACTTATAGGGACTGCCCACCACAATTCTACATTCTCTTTCTTGTTGGTTATATGTTTCTACTTCTTGTTTAACTCTTGTTTTTTTTTTATTTGCTTTTTTGTTTGTATGTTTATTTGGTTGGTTGTTTTATAAATTTATTTTAATTTGGAGACTTATTTTCTTCCACTGAATAAAATGGAACTAGATACAATTAATTTTTTTTTTTTTTTTTGGATTCAGAGTTTCTCTGGTTTACAAGGCAATCATTAGGCTTTGAAGAATGAAATGGAAGCAGTACAAGGAAAGGCACCAGAAACATAGTTGTGAGTGTCTGAGATTCAGCCATGTTTTAAATAAGTATAACGTAGGTTCCTATATATTTTATTCAATTTACAAAGAACTTGATTTGAAGAAATTTGTATATATTTTACCTTGTTTTTTATGTAGAAGTAGACTTTAGAATCTTCTTGCATTTTAAAATGTCCTTCTATAAAAATAAAGAACAAAATGATTTCAAATTAAGTAAAAATTACTCTCATGATTTATATCATTTAAAATATTGTAAAACTTAGCAGTAATTTTTCAAAAAGTATTTGACATCTCACTCAATATTATTTTCTACAGTTCTCTCATAATGTTTCTTCTTTATTTAATTAGGATATTTTAGTATTTAATTTATTACTTTATGATTGAAATTTTCACATGAGTACCATGAAATATGATCATATTTACCCATCATTTATCATTCCAATTCCGACTTCATTGCTCTCAACACATTCCCTTCTCAATGACTTTCTTTTTCACAATGAAAAAGTTCAATATTGCTTCCTGTATCTGCATGGGTGTGGAATCCCTTGAAGCCATTGGAATTCTATCAGTATTCATGGCCTCAATAAATGTATAACTCTTCCTCTCTGAGTAACTTTCCACTGCCAAGTGCTCTGCAGTAAAGTTTGGAGCCTGGAATCCTACATCATCTAGGCTAGGAGTTGGCTTGTTTGATCTTGTACAGAAATCCCCAGCTGCTGTGATTTCATGAGTATGTGATTTCATGGTAGCCATGCCAGGTCCAGAAAACTGCTTTAGCAGCATATTTTCCTGTCCTCTGACTCTTATCTTCTTTCTTCTTCCACTTCCATGATATTCCCTGATTCCTGGTGGGAGACACAGTAGTAGAGATGCCCCGTTTGCGGTTAAACCCTCAGTCTCCTATGGTCTGCACTTTGACCATTTATGCAGCGCTTCATTTTACACCTGTCTGTGAAGAAAAAGTGGACCAAATAGGTTAAAAACAGCATTAGTTCATGGGTGTAACATAAATCTTTAGCAAAAATTTTTGCAGTATTGACATTCAGCAAATTATCAACAGAAGGTTCTAACCAAGATCTCATACCTTCCCCAGCCATAGGCTTTTCTGTACAGTGAAGGAGACTGCATATGGGAAGCACGTATATAGGAAATACACAGATTGAGAGAAAAATATCTGTCAGCTCTTCATATGGCAGAGGATTAATGTCTAGAATATACCATGAAATTTATATAAGAAAACTGATTTTATATAAAAGTACTTATCAGGTTCTAATAATGATGTCTCCTGTCTTTTTTTCCCTTCCTTCTTTGTTCTTTCCCCTATCCCCCCTCTCCCTCCCTCCCTCCCTCCCTCCCTCCTTCCTCCTCCCTCATATCACTACATTTCTGTATCTATAGGGAACACATTATATGTCCCAGCAGCAAACAGTGTGAGTTTTGAAGTTCTCTCCAGTTCAGGCTGCTTTACTGTCACAATATGTTCAGTCATCAAAGCACCCATCATTTGTTCTTCCTCATGGTAGAATCATTGTTCTGAATAGAGCAGCGAATGTCCTAAGGATAGCATACTGCCAGAGAAATTACATAACCTAACATAGAATTTCTCTTCATTGAACAACTCATTGTTTATTTATATATTTCCTATAATACTTTATATTAAATCATAGTCTAGATGACACTTACCTTGGTATTATATAGTATGTTACCTATAATTATACTGGTGGTGGTCTAGCCAGCTACATGTCCTCAATGGGGGAACATTGAACACTAGCTGTGTTCACAACTATGATCACTAGCTCTCTTACACATAGGATCAGTATAAGGTTCAATATCATGGCTTAATCAGCACTTTTGAGGTGACAATAATAATTAATAAGTATGGATAAAAATTTGTAATAATATATTTAAAAGCAGTACATTAAAAAAGGACAAAACTACACATTCTAAATAATTTCTCTGGATCTAGGCATATTACTTCAGAGGAAATTAGAACGACTTGTAATGAACAAGGGCACTAAAAACTGCTTACTGCCATTCAGTTTTGTGAATAACATTGAGTGTTACTGTTAGCTTAAATACTGCTTACTACTCCATTTGTTGCAGTGCCTGTTAGACAGCAAAGATGACTCCTATGCATGAAGGTCTTAGGTGATCCTATGATTTAGTGCATGTCTGTTATTTTGCATTGTCTAATAAGTTAACCAAGTTTTTAAATATAGTACCTTGATCATAAGAAATTATTTTAGAGGAAATTAGTTAGACCATGACAACACAAAAATTTTTTTGGCATATTGTGAATTTCATATTGATAAATGACTATTGTAGATATTTACATATTTTTCCATGGAAACTTCAATATATGTATATCGTTGTATGGGTGTGTTTGTGTGCCTGTGCTCTGTAGTTTTAATTTTGATATATTTTTTAAAATTTTTAACATTTTATATCTAATATTTTAAAAGAAATGTGTTATCATTTACATATATAAGCTGCCATGAGAATTGGTATACTCTTAAGTGATCAATCAAAATAAGGTGTTTAGGTTTCAAAAGAAAATGCTGCTATAGTTATAAAGCTATAGCAAATTCTTCTCTTTTTCAAAGAAAAACTAGCAACTAAAATTTACATATGACCAGGTAAAATCATATTAGAATTTCTCACAAACAAGCTGAAAGTGTATATAGCTTGTACAATATTGGACCTATTTCTCCAATTACCAAATTAGAGAGACCATTGGATGACAGTCAACAAATTTCTAATTCCTCATATTTTTGGATTTCAATCAATTAGGATATGTTAGTAATATTAATTTTCATATTAAGATTTAAGAAAAGGTAATTGTCACTTCCTGTTGCTTTTGTTGTAAGAGGTGGAATTAGATTTGTGTGGGTTTGTTGAAAGATTACTTTCTTGCTTCTTCTAGGGTGTAGTTTTGCACCTTATGTTGATGTTTTCTATCTATTATCCTTTGTAGGGCTGGATTTGTGGAAAGATATTGTGTCTTGCTGTGTACAACATAAGGGTCTTGAAATCTTGCTTATATATTTCAAAAGTATTTATATACCCAAGTGAGACATAGACAATTAACTTGGGAGGTGGCTTGTAAGAGAACAACAAAGAGTGAGTCTGAGTGCTTTTCTTGACATTTGTAGCTCTTGTACCAAGTTTGAAGAATAGGACTTTATAAGTTACTCTTTCTCTGAGATGAATGCTTTTCCAAATTATCACAGCTAATGAATCAGATTCTTACCCGCATCTAATGTCTGTGCCACCCTCCAAGCAGAACCATTGTTTATTGAAACAGTTGGTGAATGACTTTATGGATAGACCATCTTAATATACACACCATTTCTTAAATGAATGTAACCTGTTCTCTATGAACTGAGAATAAAGTCACTCAAAGAAGTCAAATAGTTTTGACCATAGCAGGATGTCTGTATACAAAAATCGTGCCTATTCATTCCTCGGTGCAGCAGAACTGTCAACTCTCAGCTTAGCTACGATGGAGGTAAAATCCTTTAGTGATATGAGGGTCATTGAAGTACAGCCTTATTACAATGAAATCCAATGTCTAAAAATTGTTCTTATTTGGGGCTTGTAGCACAGTAAGAGCCAAGATTTTAAACTCTACTAAATACAAAACAAACAAACAAACAAACAAACAAACAAAAAGACTTTATATATTTATGTTCATTTAAGAAATTACTAGTAGTGATGTACTATTTTGAAATATACAGCTAATATGTTTGGAGTTATTTAAAATTTATATTGAGAAAAACATATATTTTCAGTATTGTTGTAGACAAGCATATACATAAGACTGTTAAATTGATTGTTGTTTTATATCAAACTTTTATAATACTCATTATTATTGTTATAATATTTTATAAATTTTAAGGAATATGACAAAAAAGATATTGTAAGCATTGAAGGGGGTCTCTGGGAGGAGTTGGTGTACAAAAGGGAAACAAGAATGGGATTTCATTCCATTTACTTAAAAAAGTTTTTAAATGTTAACAAATTCAGATAAATTGCAATTATGTAACTTTGCTCATCATAATGCAATAAAAGTTTAAAAAGGTAAAAAAAATAAATAAAATAAAAGATAGTTAAAAAGTTAAAAAAATTTCACATAAAATGTATCTTTTGATTTTTTGAAATATCTTAAGCTGTAAAATAGCCAAAATATTATGAAATTAGTATCGCAACAAAAAGTGTTATTCAGCATATTTATTTATTAATCCTTTCCATTCTATTTGAAATGTGGGATTAGTAAGTGTCTTTTTTAAAAATCACTACCAAGATTTTGTTTCCTTTTTGAAGTGCAATACATATACAGCTAAACAATTCTGATACTGTTAAGTGTACTGGTTTCGTATTTGAAAGCATTACCACCTTAAATTTTGTATTGAAAAGCTATGCCCATATACAAAAGCCATCTACAGATGAAGTATGTGTGCCTGATGTTTATGTGTATGGCTATAAGGGTTATGTCACTTTGCAATGAATGTAGCTAGTTCTTCGAAGGCAACAAACACAAGTTAATAAACACAGAAACAAGAATTCCTTCCTAAGAGAAGCCAAGTGTGCTGAACTTGGTTCATATGAGCCATGACTGACACAAGCAAGGTGAAGTTAAAGAGGGAGAAACTTTTGACAAGCCATACTTCACAATTCTGGTCACTGTGGATGGCCATGATTATCTGCAGACAAGATGACTGTGTGTAAAAGGCTTATATACACTTAAATTAAACACAGCAGGGTTATAGTAATCTCTGTTTGCATTTTACTTTCTGTTAAGGAGGAAATTGCTTTGACTTGGAACATTTCATTTAATGGCATTTTTAGTTACCTTTTGTACTTCTAATGCCAGAGTCAGAATTCACTCCAAATTACCCAGTAAGACATAGAAAACTTTGGTCTCTTATTTATTTATTTTTTTAATTGCAGTTGCTTCCTTACCAATTTTACTAAATTAAATGTGTTTTAAAGCATCTCAGTTCTTGAAACTTAATTATCCAAATCTCTGGGTAAAGGATAACAAACAATGCAAACCCCATTTATGTAATTTATTTTGCAAAAGAAAATAATGGAATGCAGTTGTGCTAATGATATACATGTTTCTGTATTTTTCTCCCTTTTCGACAACAACTTAGCAAAGCCCTGTCATTTTGCAACAAAAGCTTTAAGGGCATTTTGAAGTTTGGATTTGTCCATTCTCTGCCTTTAAAAGAGGTAAAGTGCATAATAGGGTAAGCCTTTTGCAATCAAGAAAGATGTTGATTCCTTTAGCTTATCTTCCTATCAGTGAGCATTATCGACAATTACATGTATTAAGCTGTAAAGATAATGGGTTCTAATTGTAATGTGTAAAGAAGAGGAAATGTTTGGATTCTTCAGTAGCTGAGGCATCATCAATTACATGTCAGGAGAATAACACCTATAAGACCACTTGGGGTGTAGACAACTTTGGTTTAAACTCAAGTGGAGTAAGAACACCTTTCGTTTCCTTCGTATTTTCTAGAATAACAAATTGAGGTCTTTAGACCCATACTAATACATTACTAACATTTATGCTTTTTAACATTATCAATTAACTCTATGAATTTTCTGAATTTTACCTGCTTCAACAGTTACATTGAAGTATGTTTCTTCTCTTCATTGTGCTCTTGGACACTGGGTACTGAAACCCTGTTCCTGAGATAATAAATTCACACTAAGCTATGAGTGACAGGGGATGCAGGCATGCAAAAATGTAAAGCTCAAGCCCACGTTAAGCAAACCTCCTGCATTTGCTAAACAAATGTAAAAAACAGAAGCTAAATATCAATATATCAACCAAAGTAGCTTTGTGTAGGAGCAAACACAGAAAAATATGCTGCTTTCATCGGTATGCACATTTACCATGTCTGCAAATATCTTCGTAATAATCAATAGGAACGCACTTAACTATTGATTACAGTAACAGGTATGTAATTGTGTGGGAGGTCTTTTTCAATCACTAAAAAGGCAGAGAGCTTTGAATTCAGATTGAGTAGAGAACAAACACAATGCTTGCTTCCAAAAGGAATGCGATGTGAGGGAAAGGATGACAGTTTTTCATTGCAAGATGCCACAGGATTCCAGAGTGGTTCTAAGTTTCAGAGATCCTCATGGTCTGCCCCTATGACTCTAAATCTTTTTCTCCATAGCCCTTAGTGCTGCCCTGGCCCTAATTTTAATAAAGAAGCCTTGCAACTTGGCAATATGGACCTCTCAGTCGGAGAAAGCTATGAATATGACCACAGTATAAATAACGAAATAATGTATGGTGGAACATTGTCCTAAAAGTTAGGGTGTCATACTTTTCATTACATTTGTGTGTGTGTGTGTGTGTGTGTGTGTGTGTGTGTGTGTGTGTTTGCAACACAGTATGTGAAGGGGGAATCACAGAACCCCTTATTTGAGACAGTTTTCTTGTTTCACCAAATGAGTTCTGAGGACTGAACTCAGGCTGTCAGGCTCGGTGACCATTTTATCTTCAAGCCACTTCCTTGGGCACAGGAATTGTTGATCATTACTGCTTTTTACTGTCTGCCATGCACAGCTGATTCACTTTTGGTTATTGAAAGTTAATAGTCAAATTGCATTAATACTTTTGTGAAAACATTCTAGTTTTCCTGACACATCTATACTTTTCTTAATCCTAATTAACTGATAAGTGATTTTGTAAGTTATCACCCATTACTTTAAAAAAAATAAGGAAATGCAGACAATTAATTACTGCAATTGTGAAGAATATTTTTGGTTCTTTACTTTTGATTTCTAAGAATAGTACTTCCTGGTGAAATGAATCTCAATGTCTCCTACCCCTTACACCCTCCCATTTGTGTATGTGTGTGAGAGTGTGTGTGTGTGAACATGTTGTGATATGGATGTCATGTGTATGTGATATATATGTCTATGTTGTATGTATACACATGTTCTATGAGCATCCTTTCAGAGAGTAAAGGAAGACATAAGGTATTTTCCTCTGTCTCCCCTACCTTATGGTTTGATAAAGTGTCTTTTACTGAACAGAAAGCTCATGACTTCAGCTAAGCTGTCTGGGTAATAAAATCTCAGGACCCTCCTATCATCACTTCCCATTGCTAGAATTATAGGCACAGGTAGCTATTGCTGGCTTTTTATGGGATATTTGAACTCATGTCCTGTGCTTTCATAGCAAACACTTTTACTATCCATCTCCTCACTGTTTTGAACCTGACCATTGTAGACAACACATTTTAGACAATAGATATGATCAGCCTATTCTTAAAATATTATCTTCTCTAATTATAGGCATATGTCATATGATGTATAACTTATGTTTATACATAATATATACCAACATATCAAGAGAAAAATATATGTGTATATATAAATTTATTTATGATCTTTCTTGAGCATTTCAAAGAAGGAAATTTGGTGACAAGTTCTTAAAACTTTCCCAATGCATCTCTCTGAGAATCAGACACTGGCTCCCTGAGGCAGATGATATCTTAAGAAAGCTGTCATGGAATTTAACAAACACTGTTGTCACACCATGGGACTTCATTTAACATTTCACTTTGACCTACATTCATAACTGAAATGAGCATTACACAATAGCCTTTAAAATATTCATTTTTAATGGAGCTGCACAAAGCATCAAATTCATGAATTCAGGCATTGAAATATTTTCATGCTTATGTCATATAAAAAGTAGTAATATATATGATTATTAATGCATCTATCACTTATGCATAGTCACCACATATCCATCACACAATTACAGATTATACCTAGTATAATTAATTAAAATTAGTGTTTCCATTACCAGCACATGCTTATTTATGCAAATCTCAGAATATCTGAATTTCGACTTTTCCTCTCAGGTTTCCAGACATTTAAGTATGTTATTAGGAACTGTGATTATTCGGCACCCCAACACTCAGGTATCACCCAACTTCATTACTACCTGATTAATTAACCTGTTTAAAGTGTGAAAGTTGGCACCTTGTCATTAGAATCCATGGGAATAACTAATGAGAAACTATGAAATAATTTGTTCCTCAATTAAAAAAACCCGAACAAGGAGGTTTTGTCTCATTATTCTTGCTTCCTGTTATCACCTATACAAAGCCAAGAAGATTTCGCAAAACTTACTGTCTACAGACAACAGGCTATATAACATCTCAGGGAACATTTCACAGATCTTTAATAAAATGTGGTGTTATCTAACAGCAATAGGTATGGCAACTGGGTTTGCTGGATAGCATTCATTACAGAGCATCAGTGTTGAAACTAGGTACTTTGATCTTATACCTGACTCAGGTTTAAATGAGATTTCTATGTAAGAAAAAAGGGAAAAGGAAAAAAGACATAATCTAGTTCAATTTAGGTCTGTGTAAAGGCTTTGGGAAAAAATATCACAAGAGGTAATTAGTATTAGAGTACTATTAAATTATGACATTTCCATATATTAAAAAATGCAGCCCCAGGGCCAGATTCCTTTCAATAGAACTGATTTTATTCAGTAGCCACATCATAGTAGTATTCAAATAAAGAAAATAGTGAATTAATTTTCATTGTATTGTTTCGCCATGTCCACATTTATAAGGTCATACCTGCCAGAGAACAATGCTCTGGGAGCAAAGGAACTGAAGGAGAGTTTTTTCTGTAACACGTATAAGTTTACTTCCTGAACTGTTAGTTATTAATAGAGTTTACAGGATATAATATCTATTAGTTAACATTTAAAAAGCCACTGCTGTTCCTTGGAGATAGGGCTATTTTTCTGCATGCATCTCTCCCTCTAATACAAGCTCCATGTTCTGACCCTTGGTCAGATAATAGCTATAGAAGATGTTCAACGTAAAAAGAGGAATTAAAGAATCCAGGTGTTTATTAATTAAATAACTATATTAAAATTTCTTGAAAAGTATGCTGAAATCTGTTTAGTGTTCTTTTGTCTAACTCTTTAAGCAAGGTTACCATAGATAAAGTCAAACTAGTTTTTCCTAAATAATATTTCTTATTTATTCTTTAGGAATTTCAAACTGTACATCTCAACCACACTCATCTCCCAGAGGTCTTTTCCATGTCAAGACCCTCATCCTTGTGAACTACCCCCCAACAAAATAAAAAAAGCAATAACTTCAATTTGTGTTGCCCATCTACTCACTGAGCATATTCAGATTTCCAGTGGCCAGTACCCTAAATAAAACTGATTTCTTTCCCAGCAGCTCCCTTACCAGAATCCATCAATTGTGAAGAACTACATTTCAACATCCTTATAACAATTTTAAGGATTCTCTTTGATGGTTCCTTTTTAGGCTTTTACTTTTTAGAGAGTAGGGAGTTTGAGATAGGGGTAGAGGTGGTCACAGAAGCATTCAATGTTCCTCTTTTTCAACTGTAAGTCTGTAGTCATCAATATCACGGCTGAAGTAGCTTCCCTGCTCTTTGTAGTCAGTGCCACCATGGAGATCAAAGGCTTCCACATGGTTTCCGGTGACAGCACAGGCCAAGAACATAATTCCCAGCTGCTGTAGGACTAAAGACCCAGACAAGGACCTTGGAGGCAGCTGCAATCATGGATCTCAACATTGATTCAGGTGGCTGTGCAGGCCACTCATACCAATATGGCTCCAGATGTTACTGCAGTCCCAGACATCACCATGGCTTCAGGCTGTGGCATAGAGCACAAGCATCTCCCTGACATTAGGTGGTCACACCTGTCACCACTGTAGTGTCTCTAGTTCCACCTCTCTCCACAACACAAGCACTTCTTTGCCCTTCCATGTTTCTTACTTCTCCATCACAATTCAACCATTAACCTGTTGCTAGCCCATGCATGTAGCAGGACAGGGCTTGCCCTGGTCAATTTCCTGCAGCTTGGCTAGCACAACAGGCAGCATTGGATTGACCCAATCGTCAAACTCTTAAAAATACATATTTTCTAACTCAAGAGTTTATAAAGATGATGTTTAAATTGGCAAAATGTAATTAATCTATTTTAGCAAGAATGTTTCATACCTATTTTGACTGTGAGCATTGCAATTTTCTTAATTTACAAAACAGTGTTAAAACAAATGAACAAGTTCTTATTGACATATTTTTAAAATCTGTATTATTTTCATAATTTTTTAATTTTTTGCTTTTAACTTATTATTCTCTAATAAAATACATCCTAAACACAGTTTCCTCTCTCTCTACTCTTTTCAACTCCTCCCACCCCTAACTGCTACTCTCTCCTAGATCCATTCCTCTTCTACTTCCCTTCAGGAAAGAGCAGGCCTCCTACCGATATCAGTGGAACTCATCATAACAAGATACAATAAGACTAAACCCTAATATCAACTCTAGACCAGGCAACCCAATTGGAAAAAAGAGATTCCAGGAAGAGGCAGAAGTGTCAGAAACAGGCCTCTCCCTCTACTCCCAATATTAGACGTCCCATCACAGCACCAAGCTAAACAACCATAACATATATGGAGAGGGCCTAGTGCAGAACATACAGACACTGTGAGCTCCTAGAAGCCGTGCTTAGTTGATGCTGTGGTGTTCTTGACCTCTCTGTATCTTACAATTGATCCCCTTCTTCTACAGGTTCTGCAAGTTCTGGCCAATGTTTGGCTGTGGGTCTTTGCATTCGCTCCCATCTGCTGCCAGAAGAAGCCTGTCTGATGGCAAGTTGGCTAGATGTTGATCTGTGAGAATAGCAGAATACCACTAAGAATCATTTAATGACTTTTTCCAGTCATGTTTAGTTCTAGCCTAGGATTCTGGGCTATCTGACATCCAATCTTTGGCCATCCAGGTAGTGTCAAGCATGGCCTCCCTCTCCTGGTGTGGGCCTCTAGTTACATCAATCATTCGTTGCCCACTCCAGCAAGTTATGTGTCACCATTGCCCCAGCACATCTTGCAGGCAGGACAGATTGTAATTTGAAGCTTTTCCAACCCAAAGAGACTTAACTACACCCATGAAAGCATAGGAAATAAATAATCTCACACGAGAAAACAAAAGAAGGAAAGCACACACACATACACACACTCAGACCACCATCACCACCACCAACAAAAATATTATCATTGCTCACTGACATTTCTCCATATCAATGGACTCAACTCTCATTAAAAGTCACAGGCTAACAGAGTAAACAGAATAAGAGAATCCATCCTGCTGCTACATACAGAAAAAAAAAAAACAGCAACAAATAACTTCTTAATGTCTAAGATAGACATTATTGCAAGGTAAAGAACTGAAAAAAAAAAAAAAAAAACCTTCCAAGCAGATGGACCTAAGAGGCAAACTGCCATAGCCATTCTAATATCTAACAAAATAGATCTTAAGAAGAGTTGGGGAAGGACAGATCTTTGTTTTATTTTATGAAAATTTACTGATAAATAATAAAATATAAATGACCAAGATACTAACACTTAAAATATTTTTAGTATAATATTACATCAAACTGTATGTACATTAGACACTTTACATGTAAACAAGATTCATCTATCAATTGTAGAATTATGATAATTTATAGAATAAAAACTTGAAGTTCAGTGGTGTTTAGTTTGTTATCTAACTTTATACTGAAACTAAACTTATGTATGGACTTTCAATGCACTATATTCCTTCTAATCAGCAACTCGTATTATATGAACATATTTCTAATGAAAGGTTTCTTTGTAAATATAACTTCCTTTTAATATGAGATTAAATAATTGAATATGATGAAAGTTAATAAAATTTAAGAGTAAAAACAGGTAAACAGCTAGGTGGTGGTGGCACACACCTTTAATCCCAGCTCTTGGGAGGTAGAGGCAGGAGGAATTCTGAGTTTGAGGCCAGCCTGGTCTACAGAGTGAGTTCTAGGACAACCAAGGCTGCACAGAGAAACCCTGTCTCGAAAAAAAACAAAAAGAAAGAAAGAAAAAAGAAAGAAATAAAGAAAGAAAGAAAGAAAGAAAGAAAGAAAGAAAGAAAGAAAGAAAGGAAGGAAGGAAGGAAGGGAGGAAGGAAGGAAGGAAGGAAAGAAAAAAAACAGGTAAACAAAATTTTAAGATAGGATAGTAAATCTAAATTTAAAATCTCAGGAAGTTTCATCAGAAGTTAGATTAACAATAGTTTAGCATCACTGAGGAGTTAACAAAACCAATCATTAAATTCTTTACAAAATAGAGATACAAGAAAATAATTTGCTGAATGTAAAGATATCAGGAGAAAATGCAGTGCTGTTTGCACAAGGTATAGCCTATGATGGAGAGAAGAGAGAAAAAGAAGGAGCATTGATGAAGCTGAGGAGAAGACAAAAGAGGGAGGGAAAGAAGATAAATAAAGGAAAGGGAAGAATAAATTAGTAAAGAAAAATTCTGTTAAGAAGAATATCTTATTTGTATAGGAATTTCATATTTAAACATGTACTTTACACTGAAGTGAAAGGGGAAAAGGGGAAATGACTATAAATATCATTTCAATGTAATCAATAGCTACATCTAAAATAATTAGATTATTTGTCTTATGGGAGTATGAACATTTAAGCTTATAAACATAAAATGAACTTTAAAAGCAAGTGTATAAGAATAAATATTTGAACTAAATGAAGATATTTTAAAAAGTTGTTGAAATTAGATCTGATCTTTAAGTCTAATTACCTGTCACTGGAAAAGAGGAAAGAAGAAGAAGAAACTGTGTCAGTTTTGAAATGATGTATCTACTTTGTCTTAAAGAAAGTGAGTGGCTCAATAATGAAAAGCTGTTTCATGCAAATGTGTGCTTCTGTCTCAAAGCCCTGTACACCTTTCATAATACTATTCATATCTTCATGAGCTGGAAATGTTATGTACAAATTTAAAATTACTTGTACTACTTCTATTTCTTTCATCAATGTATTTATCACAAAATGGTAGTAACATGCATATTACACATATCAACACTGACAACCATCTTGTTGATAGACAAAAGAAATAAGGTGAATATTCTACTTTCTAGCTATTGTCAGTACTGACTGTAAGTGTTATTCCATGTTGTTTAAATATACCTAACACTCATTCTGCAGTTATTAGTTCCAAACAGAATTGGAAAGCCTCTAGATACTGAGGAAATGGGCATCTGCACTAGAAGTTGATAGGGAAGTTCTGATGATGTCATTCTTGACAATATTTTTACATTTCTTTTTATGTCAGTAGTGAAAAGAATTATTATTGTCTAATTTTATCTCTTCTACATAACTAAATTGAGTGCATTATTTGACTTCCTTCCTGTAAAGACTAACGTCTTTTAGAAGCTTTTAGAAGCTTAGGACAGCTTCTGCTCTATTCAGAACACACTCGAAAGGAACACAAACAAGAGTAAATCAACACAAAAATAGCTATTGCCAATTCTCTTAATTAGTCTTGATCCTATCAGCCTTCTTCCAGCTCACTTCAAACAAGTGCTGACCGGGCTCTGAGTGACCTTGTGGGAAACCCCATCTTTGGGTTTCTGACTTCATCACTCTCACTCACCAAACATAAATGTTAATTTATGAATTCAACTTAATAGCTATGAAATACAGACAATCATAACATGAAACTCTCTCAAACTTGCTGCCATGTTTCCTCTATGACTGAGTCACATAATGAACCCTAGAATTGTCTTGTTGGGGAAAAAGACAACTCCTTCTGTGAAAATATTATTAAATAATCTAACTAGATATTAGAAAAAGAAAACCTAAAATTAATCACAACTCAATGCTTTTAAAATCATGGGGAATTTTAATGCATATAAAAATTACATTGATATAAGAAGACTTGTGTACATGTTGCTCACACACAAGCACAGGTACTGTGATTTATCAGTGTGTTGGTCCTGCTGTGTTCAGAGGATACTGTTTCACCCAGGTCTTCCTTGACTTCTTGCCCTTACAACCTTTCTGCTCTCTCTTCAATGATGGTCCCCAAGCCAAATGAAGGGATGTGATGTCAATGTCCTATTTGTGGCTGAGCACTCCACTGACTTCTTGTCTATACTTGGATCACTTATGATTTTCTGTGCTTATCACTCCACTGCACACATTCCCATTGGGTCTGAAAGCTAAACTAATTAATTTATGTCTATAAAGATACAAATTTAGAGGGAATTATTTAGTTAGTTAGTTAGTTTTACATTCCAGATTTTACTCCCCCCTCTCCCTGTCCACCCTATGACTGTTACACATCCCATACCACTGTCTCCACAAGGACGTCCCCACCCCTCAACCCCAACACAACTAGATCTCTAAACTCCCTGGGGCCTCCAATCTCTTGAGGGTTAGGTGCCTCTTCTCTGACTGAACCCAAACCTGGCAGTCCTCTGCTTTATATGTGATGGACACCTCATATAACTTGTGTATGCCCTGATTGGTGGTCCAGTGTTTGAGAGATCTCAGAGGTCCAGGCTAATTGAGACTTCTGGTCCTCCTACAGTGTCACCCTCTTCCACAGCTTCTTCCAGCTTTTCTGTAATTCAACCACAGGGGTAAGCAGCTTCTGCCTATTGGTTGGGTGCCAATATCTGAATTTGACTCTTTCAGCTGCTTGTTCGATCTTCTGGAGTGCAGTCATGATAGGTTACTTTTGTGAATATTCCTTAGCCTCAGTAATGGTGTCAGGTCTTGAGAATCTCCCCTGGAGCTGGATCCTACTTTGGGCCTGTTGCTGGACCTTCTTTTCCTCAGGCTCCTCTCCGTTTCCATCCTTGTAGTTCTTTCAGACAGGAACAATTATAGAATTTTTTAAGTTTTGCAATTTTTACTAGTTCTTCAAGAGTTTTGTATTAAGTACTTTTAGATTAACTGATCTAATTCAGAATAATATAAATATAATTAATACAGTTATATTTCTCCTTTTCCTTTCCTCTCTCCAAACACTTTCATGTATCTCTCCTTTGTTTCTCTTTCAATTTTGTGGTATTTTCTCATTATTCATCGTCTTCATGTATACACACACATACACATATATTCCTAAATGCATTATGCTCAGTATGTATGACATTACTCTTATGCATGTTTTCAAGACTGATCATTTGATATGATTCTGAGACATCTTATATATAAGCAAATGTCTAGGCCAATAGCTTTGGTCTACTTACACTAGTGCATAAGTTATCAGTTTAAAGTAGTCTAAGACATGTGGCTTGTTACCTGGTCTTCAGTTTCATGTGACTGTCTTCATCTGGGTCCAGGCGAACCTCTCTGAGCCTCACTAAATAGTAGAAAGAGTAGATTACTCTTTCTCTGCCAAATATGCCACGTTCAAATCCTGCCTCAGCTCATTAGGCAATCAGCATTTTACTGATATGTGAATGCTTTTACACAGTACCCAAGAGATTATATATACATACTTCCCCTCCAATCTGGGCATACTTGCTTTCTGCCCCCTATTAGAAAAGAGTATGCTTCTAACAGATAATAACAAAATATAATATAATAAGATAAACTAAAATAAAAACTATCACACCAAAGTTGAATGAGATAAATCAACAAAAGGAAAACTGCCCCAAAAAAGTACAAGAATGACAGATTCCATTATTCACACACTGAAGAATGCCATAGAAACACTAAACTGGAAGCCAGACCCTGTGCATTCTGTTTCTGTCTCTGTGAGGTCTTATGTGCCTTACTCATGTTGATTTAGAGGAGTGTATTTTCTTGGTCTACTCCATGCCCTCTGGCTCTTATATTCTTTAGACCTATACTTCTACAGAGTTTTCTGAACTGTAAGAGAAGGAATTTGATGAAGTCATCCCATTTACGGCTGAGTGTTTCACTATCTTTCTCTCTGTGTATGTGTGTGTCTAGGTCTGGCTGAGGTTCTCTGTATTTCTTCTCACTTGCTGCAGAAGGATGTTCTTTGATGATGACTGAACAAGACATTGATCTATGGGCATAGCAGACTATCATCAGGAGTCAATTTGTAACTGTATTTTTTATTGTTTTGTTTAAGACCAGTAGAATTTGTTTTTACCCTAGGTATCTTGGCTACAGAGCCTCTAATTAATTTGTAAGGTAATATGGAAACCTAATACAGTAAAAACTTACTAAACTACACACACACACACACACACACACACACACACACATGCACACACACACATATATATGTATATATATATATACATACATATATATATATACGTATACATATATTCATATAAAATGATGATCTAAATGAACTTACCAATAATGGGAGAGACAGAGTTGTAACTGAACATCTCTTGTCATCAAAGGAACATTCAGTACTGGGACTATGTTACATCTAATGAGTAGTTGGCCAACTTTGGAAACCCAAAATCAACCCAGGCTGCTGCCAAGACAATATGTTGCACTTCACAAACTGAGAGCAAGGCCTTATTGCTGAAAGCAACACCTAATAACTCATTGAACATAAGAAGTCCAGTTGGTGCCCACATAGTGCATTCCCTACTACATTCCAGTGTCTTTGTACAGGAAGGTAGTCTGTCTGTCTACCCAAAAGTGAAGCATAAACTCTGAATCAAAATGTTATCCTCACTGGGCAGTGGTGGCCCATGCCTTTAATCCCAGCACTTGGGAGGCAGAGGCAGGCGGATTTCTGAGTTCGAGGCCAGCCTGGTCTACAGAGTGAGTTCCAGGACAGCCAGGGCTACACAAAGAAACCTGTTTCAGAAAAAAAGTGGTATCCTCCCTGCAAAATATGCTAAGGTAGTGGTGGCAGAAAGATTGTGGGAGTAACCTACCAATAACTAATTTGACTTAGATGTCACTCCATGATAGTGAACCCATGAACAATGCTGCTGAGTGACCCAGAACAAGAAATTACTATTTTTTCTTAATCTTTGCCATTCTGACTGAATTAAGATTAAATAACAGAGTGTGTGTGTATGTGTGTGTGTGTGTATGTGTTTGTGTTTCCGTGATGACTCAGGAGATTCTGTTTTGAATCTTTATTTAATTGTTTTTGCATAATATATTTTGATCATATACTTTTTACTTTTCCCTATCTCCTTCCTTCCTTTCACCTACCTATTCACGCTTTGTTAATTTTTTTCATAAATCTCTAACAAAATACTTAATAACAATAATAACAAAAATAAGAACAGCAAAATCCTTAAAAACCAACAAGGCAAAAATATATTAAAATAAAAATTCATAGAATTTGTCTTGTGTTGGCCAACTACACCTGTGTATGGGACATGCCATAAATGTGTTTAACATACTTGGTGTCACTCCATTGAAGAAAACAAATTTTAACTTTTCCTATAGCATCCCTCAGTACATGTCACTCCATTTAAACTTATCTAATGTATAAATATATTTTAGGAATTTCAACAATCATAAGTTTCCATGTGTTTTTTCAAATGGCCTTTACTCTAAGTTGTTACTCGTCATATTCTATCCTTTACCTTGGCTTCCTATTCTTCTCCACTTTTAATTCCTTTATTCTAGATTCCTTTTATATCTTTATAACATGGTAGTTTATTTCTTCTCCTCCCTAGTTATTCAGTAGCTGCCTAACCAATATGTTTACTTAGATTGTCTTGCACACACACACATATACACACACAAACACACATACACACACACACACCTAAAACATAGAGACTAACATTCATTCATAACAGAAAACGTAATATTTGTATTTCTGGGTTGCATCCCTCAGGATGATGTTTTTTCTACCTCCATACATTTACTTGCAGACTTTATAATTACAGGGATTTTTTGTTGTAGTTGCTGTCATTGTTTAACTGCAGAATCCTCAGTTGCACCACATCTTTATATACCATTCACCAATTGACGTATATCTGGTTTGTTTCCAGTTTCTGGCTATCACAAATATAAAAGCAATGAATATAAATAAGTAAGATGCAGAGTCCATTGTGTATATTGTTAATGTGGTATGGTTGGATCTTATGGTAGATGCATTTTCAGCTGTTTGAGAATGTTCTGCATAACAATTTGCCCTCTCACCATAAATAAATAAGTATTCTACATTCCTTTCATCCTTACAAGTATAAGCTGTCATTTGTTTCATTTCTTGTGGCCATTTTGACTGATATAACATGATCTGGTGTTGGGTGAGGGAAAAGGACTGAAGCCCTGAGGGCCAGAAGAAAGAATGGAAACAGGCAACCCCAAGAAGTAGGAGGTTGGGGGACCATCCAGAATGTACTATAGACTTGGGAGGTGAGAGACTCTCAGGACTCAAAGGGAAGGACTGTAGATGAAATGCCCTACAGTGGAGAGAGGGAGCATATAGAGCCCACCTCCAGCAGAAAGACAGGGGTTATCAAGTGAGGGATGGGGTTGCCATCCCACAGTCAAAATTTTGACCCAGAATTGTTCCTGTTTGAAATAACTGTAGGGATGGAAATTGAGAGAAGTCTGAGGGAAAGAAGGTCCAGCAACAAACCCAAAGTGGGATCCAGCTCAAGGGAAGGCCCCAAGATGTTACACTATTACTGAGGCTATGGAGCGCTCACAAAAAGGGAACTGTTATAGCTGCCCTTGGAAAGACCCAACATGCAGCTGAAAGAGTCAGATGCAGATATTTACACTCAACCAATGGACAGAAGCTGCTGACCCCTGTGGATGAATTACGGGGAAGTTGGAAGAAGCTGAGGAGGAGGGCAATCCTGTAACAGGACCAGCAGTCTCAATTAACCTGGACCCCCTGAGATCTCTCAGACACTGGACCACTAACCAGGCAGCATACACCAGCTGATATGAGACCCCAATACATATAGAGCAGAGGACTGCAGGGTCTGGGTTTAGTCAGAGAAGATGCACCAAACCCTCAAGAGACTGGAGACTGGAGGTGTTTAGAAGTCTGGTGGGGTGTTGGCGTGGGGTTTGGGGGTGGGGAACTCATCGTGCATACAGGAGGGCAGGGAGGATGTAGGGAATGTGGGACAGTCAGACGGTAGACCAGGAGGGGAATAAAATCTAGAGTTTAAAATAAACAAACAAACAAACAAATAAATGATTTTTTTTTTAAAAAAAGAACTATGATAAAATAAAATGATCACAGCATAAAAAAAGGTCACAAAAAATCTAAAATAAATTTCATTTGCATTTTCTTGACTGCTAAGACTGTTTTTTGAAAATGGTGCTGGCTCAACTGGCAGTCAGCACGTAGAAGAATGCAAATCGATCCATTCCTACCTCCTTGTACAAAGCTCAAGTCCAAGTGGATCAGAGACCTCCACATAAAACCAGATACACTGAAACTAATAGAAAAGAAAGTGGGGAAGAGCCTGGAGCACATAGGCACAGGGGAAAATTTCCTGAACAGAATATCAATAGCTTATGCTCTAAGATCAAGAATTGACAAATGGCACCTCATAAAGTTGCAAAGCTTCTGTAAGGCAAAAGACACTGTCAATAGGACAAAACGGCAACCAACAAATTGGGAAAAGATCTTTACCAATCCTGTGTCTGATAGAGGGCTAGAATCCAATGTATACAAAGAACTCAAGAAGTTAGACTCTGCAGAACCAAATAACCCTATTTAAAAATGGAGTACAGATCTAAATGAAGAATTCTCAACTGATGAATACTGAATGGTTGAGAAGTACCTAAAGAAATGTTCAACATCCTTAGTCATCTGGGAAATGCAAATCAAAGCTACCCTAATATTCCACCTCACACCAGTCAGAATGGCTAGGATAAAAAAAAAAAACCTCAGGTGACAGCAGATGCTGGAGAGGTTGTGGAGAAAGAGAAACATTACTTCATTGCTGGTGGGATTGCAAGCTGGTACAACCACTCTGGAAATCAGTTTGGCAGTTCCTCCGGAAACTGGACATAGTTCTACCAGAGGACCCAGCTATACCACTCCTGGGATTATACCCAGAAGATGCTCCAACATGTAATAAGGACACATGCTCCAACCATGTTCATAGTAGCCTTATTTATAATAGCTAGAAACTCAAAACAACCCAGATGGCCCTCAACAGAGAAATGGATACAGAACTTGTGGTACATCTACACAATGGAATACTACTCAGCTATTAAAAACAATGAATTTATAAAATTCTTAGGGAAATGGATGGATCTGGAGAATATCATCCTGAGTGAGGTAACCCTATCACAAAAGAACATACTTGGTATGCACTCTCTGATAAGTGGATATTAGCCCAGAAAATCAGAATACACGAAGTACATTCCACAAACCACAAGAAAATCAAGAAGGAAGACCAAAATGTAGACACTTCATTCCTTCTTAAAAGGGGAAACAAAATACCCATGGAAGGAGCTGCAGAGACTAACTATGGAGCAGAGACTGAGGAAGGACAATCCAGGCTGATACAGCTGTCTCCTGAGAGGCTCTGACAGTACCCAACTAATAAAAAAATAGAGGCTCACAGCCATCCATTTGACTGAGTACAGGGTCCCCAGTGAAGGAGCTAGAGAAAGGACTCAAGGAGCTGAAGGGTTTGCAGCCCCTTAGGACGAACAACAATATGAACTACCTAGTACCCTCAGAGTTCCCTAGGACTCAACCACCAACCAAGGAGTACACATGGTGGGACTGATTGCTCTGGCAGCACATGTATAGTAGAGGATGGCCAAGTCGGTCATCAATGGGAGGAGAGGCCCTTGACCCTGTGAAGGTTCTGTGCCTCAGTGTAGGGGAACGCCAGGGCCAGTAAACAGGAGAGGGTTGGGTGGTGAGCAAGGGGAGGGGGGAGTGAACAGGGGTTTGTTCTTGTTGTTTTTTGGTTTGTTTGTTTGTTTGTTTTTCTTTTATTGTTTTTTTGGAGGGGAAACTAGGAAAGGGGAAATAATATGACATGTAAATAAAGAAAATATCTAATAAAAAATACAAAAAAGACTGTTAGTTGAACATTTCTTTAAATGTTTCTTAGCCATTTGTTCTTTGTCTTTTGAGAAAATACTGTTTAGTTCTAAACCTCGTTTTCATTGAGTGTTTATTTTCTTGATGATCAATTCTTTAATTAAAGACTAATTAATAATTACACAAATGTATGGACACCTGATTTTTGACAAAAAAAAGAGTTAAAAACATAGATTGGCAAAATAAAGACAGTATTGTCAACAAATGGTGTTGTTCAAACTTAATAGCTGCATGTATATAAATGAAAACATTCATTTCTGGAACCCTGTATAAAACTAAACTCCAAATGGATTAAGAACTTCAACATAAGATAAGATATCCTCAGTCTAAAAGAAGAGAAGGTTCAAGATAGGCTTAAACTCACTGACAGAGAGAGACTTTCTGAATATGATAATAGTAGTAAAGGTATTAAGAACAACAACTAATAAATTTAACCTCATGAATATAAAAGGCTTCCTTACAGATAAGGGCACCAACATTTCAGCAAAGTAGTCACCTATAGAATGTAGAGAAAAACTCCTGACCAATTATATTTCAGATAGATTGTTACTATATTTCTTTTCCATGTTAATTCTTTTTCAGAGAAATCTCTGTTCAATTTCATAGACCACATTTTAATGTGATTCTTTTTCTAGATCTTTAGTTTTCATAGTTTCTTGTATATTCTAGATATTAATTTACTTGTCAATATAGAGCTACTAAGATATTTTTCCTGTACTAGATTGTCTGTTTTCTTTGTTACCTGTTTTCAATTTCATGAAGTTCCACTTATTGATTATTCTTACTTCTCGGGTGATGGGTACAACTGAGGAACCAGTTCATTGATCCTTGTATGTGCTCTTTCTCGTCTAGAAATTTCAGATTTTTAGGTCTAGTATTAAGATCTTTGATCCATTTAGAATTTCCTCATGTATGGATGATATAAATGCATCAAGGTTAATTCCTCTACATGTAGAGATCTGGTTTCCCAGGACCTTTTGTTAGGAACGTTGTCTTTTCTCTGATGTGTGTTCTGACATCTTTGTAAAACTCAGCTGACTGTGTGACTATATTGTAGCCACAGCAGTTTGAATCATAAAAATTACATTACTGAATGACACTGTTGAAATTGACATTGGAAGGGATAGGCATGTAACCCAGGAACGCTACAAGGTTCTCTGTTCTGGATATGCATGTTTGACATATTAGATACCATCTCCTCTTTTCTAGTGCATGAATGCTATACTACCTAAATGCAAGGCAGTCTTCATATCAGGCCTCATAGGTGTAAATGAATAGGTGTAATTTGTGTGACTTCAGGTGCATTGTGTCCACTAGTGATCCTTCAGGAGCTGAGCAGGAACATAGAGGTCTGGCAATGCAATTAACTACTCCAAAATTTTTCTGCCCACTGTGACTCCAACATTTAAGATTTGTGACAAGTCATCATCTTCCTACTTGGCTGTAGAAATGCTCTTTACTAAAGGAACATGAAGTCTAATTTTTCCTCTGTTTATTAAACAGTAATGGACATGTCAACCAGCTATCCACTTAAACTTGCAAATAAATTAAGGTATTTAACATAGGATTCAATGTTGTCATCCATGAACAAAGCAAACATATTTATTGATAAGAAACTGCTTTTAATGTTTCAAAAGTGCTTTTACGATTTGAATAAGTAAGTACAATATTTAACTCTCCAATGCTTAGGTTATTTTTATATCAAACACAGATCAATGTGTCTTTTTAAAATTTTCACATGAATTTTCCATTTCTGTGGTGGAATACCTTCATTCCAATTAGTGATATTTCAAAATAAATTGAAAAAATCAAATAAATCTCCAACTGAAAAATGAAGAAAGTGCAGTGAAGCTAGAAATATCTTTCATAAAGGTGCTAGGTATCTGCGTTGCTTAGTTACCCATGACCACTCACACTGACAGTATTATGAACTTCCAGGCTGAGCAGGGTATAATTATAAACCAGATTTCCATTTCATTAAGTTTTACTTACAGATCTTAAAACATTTGAAAAGTGGATACTTCAAAGCTTTTACCACGTTAAATTAGGACAGAATTTATTTATTAAAATATATAGTATCCTATGTTGTCCTTGTGAGAGACTAACCTAAAACCTACAAAGGTTGAAGTGAAAAATTTTTGACAGAAAAATTATATTGCTAGAGAAATAATTATCTTTGAAGAATGAAGATCCACAAATTTTCTTTTCTTGTTTTATTTTAATCTTTAATTTGATTTTCATTTTTCTTCCAATGCAAGTAAATCAATAATGCAAAATTTAGAGCTACTTAATCTTTCTAAAATCTTCAGAACATTGAATATTCATTGCCCCAAGAAGTAATCTTTTCACACTCCAGTCCCTACCCTAATGTTTAAAAGGAAGGGTAATCACTCAGACATCTTAGTTGATTTAGCAAAATTGTGTTCATAAAATACAGTACTTCAATTTATCAGTCAACAAAGCCCATTTGTAGATATTTCCAAGGAGCTATTCAAAATGATAAAGAAAATAAAGATATTCATATCTCTTCATAATTAGCAGACAAAACTTTGAGTACAGATTACAGTAGTATTTTGAAAAACTAAACAAACACATTTGATGTTCATTTTATAAATTTTTATTACTTCATATACTTATCTGCAATATCTATGCATTGTTTTATTACTATAAGTTTGCAATTGAAACACATAGCTGAAATCCATTTGTAAGTTTTTAAAGTGAAACATTAGGCCACAAGCACACTCTATCCACTTATAATCCAATAAGGTGGACATTTTACATTTCTGTTTCTTCTATTCCCTGTAGAAAGAAAATACTTGCTTCTGCTATTGGCTGAATTTGTGGTATTTAAAAGTTAAACATTTAGAAGAATAATTCAGGCAAAAGATAACACATTTTATAGCATACATATATTCTGGGTTATAGTTCATCCTCTGTGCATTCTTTCCATCAACTCTGTTACTTAGCTTTGATAGCTTTGGCCTTCTTAATGAGATGAAATTCACACAACATAAAATAAAGCAGATAATTTAGTGAGATTTAGTGTTCTTCCAGGATTGTGAAGACACTACCTAGCCATTCCAAGATAATCCATGCCTTTTAAAAGAGTCTCACACCTGCTGAGAAGTTCTTCTTTGTTGCTCTTTGCCCTAGCTTTCTAGTACTCAAGAGTTGGACTTCTGTCTCTTTAGTCAGAATCAAGATGGATATTAAATACTGAGTCTGTCTCCTTTCATTTTAAATAATGTTATAGTTATGATTCTTATTCACTCAGAAAAAAATCCAAAATTTTTGACAACATTTCCACAAAATCAAGTGTTCAACCTCATGGTAAAAATGACTATTCTGTATTTACAATTTTTTATCTGCATCTTGTTTGAACTAGAATTTATAAAGCTTTTCCCACTGATTATAGTTACAATTCAAATAATGTATTTCAGGCCATATTTTGGTTTCTCTTTCAAGAGTCCATATAGCTCCTTATATCAAGCATATGATGTATTCCAGTTATATTGTATCTCAACAGCTTTCAGTCACATGAAGACTTTCTATCATTAAGATTCATCCAATTATCTTCTTTCTTCAAATATGTACCAGGTTAATTTTTTAAAGTTATTTGTTAACCAAAATGGATCCTAAACTGCAAACATGAATTTCAATAGTATTTTTTAATCCTCCAAGTTAAATTGTCCATGGATTGATACTAAAATGATAAATGTTTCTTAAATAACAGTGATTAATATATTTTGCTGATAATATAATGAACAATATACTAAACTTATTTTCTTATGTATATATCATTTTCTCAAGCCAATTTAATATAAATGATTCAAAATGTGAGAATGAAATATATTATCCTCAATTTAAAGTCTCCATCATAACAATTTATAATTAATTTATATTGATATCATTATTTTCATATACATATATATCACTTGCATATTTGTATATCTTATTTCTAATTTTCTTTTAAGTTCTTACTTGGTTATAATAGATCATCAACTTTTTTCAACATTCATGAGGATTCCTCATATATTCTCCTTTCTGTCTATATATCTGCCTTCTCATCTGTAATTGATCTTTGTATATGACATAGCCATTCACTGACAAGTGTAGCTGCAAGCATTGTTCCTAGTAGCATTTTCCTCATTGATTTGTGTTTATTCTATTCTTAAAATATTTATATAAATATCCTTATTAATTTTATAAACTAGTTATTTAGCTTATTTACATTTCAAATGTTCCCCTTCCTGGTTTCCCTGCTGTAAAATCCCCTAACCTATCCCCCACCTCCTTTGCCTCTATGAGGTTGCTCCCCCACCTACCCACTCATTCCCACCTCACCATTCTAGCATCCCATTACACTGAGGTATCAAGCCTCCACAAGACCAAGGGCTTCTCCTCCCATTGATGTATAACGAGGCCATCCTCTACTACATATAGAGCTGGAGCCGTGAGTCACTCTGTGTATACTCTTTTGTTGGTGATTTAGTCCCCAGAAGCTCTGGGAGGTCTGGTTCATTGATACTGTTGTTCTTCCTATGGGGCTACAATCCCCTTCAACTCTTCAGTCCTTCCTCTAACTCCTGCATTGAGGTCTCCATGCTCAGTTAGATGGTTGGCTGTAAGCATCTGCATCTGTATTGGTCAAGTTCTGGCAAAGCATCACAGGGTACAGCTAGACCAGGCTCTTGTTAGTAAGCACTTTTTTGGAATCATCAATAGTGTATGGGTTTGGCGTCTGCAGGTGGCTTGGATCCCTAGGTAGGGTAGTCTCTGGATGGCCTTTCCTTCAATCTCTGCTCCACTCTTTGTCCCTGTATTTCCTTTAGACAGGAGCAATTCTGGGTTGAAATTTTTGAAATGGGTGGATGGTCCCATCCCTCAACTGGTGTCTGTGACTATCTAGTGGACATGGTCTCACCAGATCTATCTCCCCTTTGTTGGGTATTTCAGCTAATGTCATCCCCACTGGGTCTGGGAACCTCTTGCTTCCCTGACATCTGGGGTGTTCTAGTGGCTACTGCAGTTCCCCATTCCACAGTGCTACACATTCCTGTTCAATTTTCTGACACTCTGTACATTCCAACTCCCCCATTTCTCTCCCTCCAAGGTCCCTCTCTCCCTCTACCTCCTGTGATTATTTTGTTCCACCTTCTAAGTAGGACTGAAGCATCCACACTTTGGTCTTCCTTCTCCTTGAGCTTCATTTGGTCTGTGAGTTGTATAGTCGGTTCTGAGCTTTTGGCCTAATATCTACTTATCAATGAATACATACCATGTGTCTTCTTTTGTGAGTGGCTTACTTCACTCATGATATTTTCTAGTCCACCCATTTACCTGCAAACTTCATGAAGACACTGTTTTTAATAGCTGTGTAGTACTCCATTGTGTAAATGTACCACATTTTCTGTATCCATTCATCTGTTGACAGACATCTGGGTTCTTTCCAGATTCTGGCTATTATAAATAAGCCTTCTATGAACATAGTAGAACATGTGCCATTGTTATACGTTGGAGCATCTTTTTGGGTATATGCCCAGGAGTGGTATAGTTGGCTTTTCAGGTAGAACTATTCCTAATTTTCTGAGGAACTCCCAGATTGATTTACAGACTGGTTGTACCACCTTGCTATCCTTATATGAACAATAAACAAAGGAAATATCTATGGCCTTGCATGTTGAACATTACTTACTTTTATTTTAATAGATGATAATTTCTCTAGGTATTAATGGTTTGTAAGCTTTGTAAATTTGTATAGAGCACCAGATAATTTGACTGAAAAAATATGAGGCTGTAAGTTTTCATATCTTTAGATGCAGTCTTTATTTTTCAATAGATCACAAGAGCTTTATTTTGTTTTTTCAGTAATAAAAATTTATGCTTATATGTTTATTTGTTAAGTTAAATTCTTGTGTGTATCTAATCAGGGAGACTTTTAACACTACCAATGTATACCTGTCTTATATTTCCATTCCATGCTTACTTTTATTGAACAATTTGGATGTGAGGTCAATCAATGTATATGATTATCTTCCATGATTTCAATATTTTGGCTCTTGACTATTGTCTATATTATTTATACTTAATAATTATAGACACCTTCAAAAAGGTCTAAGTTTTCTTACTACACATGGAGACATGTGTAGTAAGAATTTCTGTAACACTACACTTATTTTTTTCTGGATGCATTATAACTCCAAGCAGAGAATCTTCCTGTGTATTGTTTCAGTGTCTTAGTGAATATATCTGTTGTAATAATTTTTAATGAAGTAACCCTCCTCTCTTTGTTAGATAGTATTCATCTTCAGGCTTTGGAGCTGCAACTCAGTGGACTTGGCAAAATGACTGGCTTTCCTCTGACACATCTGATTACACCAGAGAATTTAGGGCTGTCATTACTACTTCTCTGTTTTTACAGCTTCTTTTGGCTTATGTCATACGTATCATACCATGTGTACCCTAGGCATTCCATTATCATGAGGCCCAGAATCCCTTAGGTTTTATTCAAAAGAGTTACCTCAATGTCAGTTATAATGCCCTGGATACCATATTTATAATTGCAATATTCAGTCGTACCTAATACCCACTATTCCCTTGTTGTTTTTAAATTTTACGTTTTAGTCTCCACATTTTATCAGTGAAGGATACATTTTTCACATAGTTGAATTGATATAAATTTTAATAGTCTCAAGAAGAAATGCCTAGCTATCAATTTTGATATAGAAAATTTTTAATGAAAAGCATCAGTTCATTAACCCATGATTTAGTACATCAAGAAAACATGTTCAGACTTCTGCAAAGTAACACTTTACAAGCAGGCGAAGAGAAGATCACCTTGAAGTTTATCTGTGAAGGAAATACAGCTCTTGTTTGTATTCCTTGCACATTTCTTGTCTTCCTGTTGGTTCACGACTCTGCCATAATGACTTTTTTAATTGAACTCTTCTGGTTAATATTTCCTTTGGATTCTAATTTTTTATTTAATGGATTACTGCAGTGTATCCCCTAAAAAGAAATATCTGGAGTGAATTAGCTCAGAAGTAAAAAATTTATATCAAGAGGAATTGGATAATATTCCAGTGGGATTACATTGAAAATCCCAAAGTATTAATATTTTTCAATGCAACAAGAAAGAAATCTCAGTGTGTCAGCTAACTGGGAAAGGGAAGCAAGGTTCTACACATTTCTATACCCCTATGGGAAGAATGAGTTAATTACAATCCCTCACTTAGAGTCAAAGAAATTGAATTTCTGTTAAAATATTGGAAGATGTTAACAAAATGTGCAAAGCTACCCGTTATTTGCAAAACTTGGTTCTGTTTCAGGAACTCCACTAGGTATTCAGTAAAGAAAAGAGTTCAGTTTGAATAGGTACCTTTTGGTGGGTTTTAATCAAAATATTTTATCTCCATGGATACATTGAAGATAAATACCAATCTGTAAAAGTTTTATCCTAAGAAATAAGAAGTTTGTATGTGCGTATATATATATATACTTTCAGGACATAATTTTCTTCAAAACAATATTTATTTGTACTTATGCAACTATATACATTTCCCACATATAACACTTACTGATTGATATTTAAAAGCACTTATAAATACAAAGATCTGTATATCAGTTTGTCATTTGTTCCCAAGAATATTTAGCAATATCATACAGGTAAGTAAATTTGACTTAATTTCCATAACATTAATAGGTTTATATCTGAACATTTTGTTCAAAATTAAATGTTGAAATTGTATCATATATGTCTCAATAAACTACATTTGGCATTAGGTCACTTTGTTTTGAATATATACATATATTCATATGTGAATATATATATGTAAATAATACTAGGGAGAAAGAAGGAACAATAAAGAGTAAGTTTACCATAATAAAATTAAAATATTCTGTCTTGCTTCACCAAATGAGAAATTAAGATAAGGAATAATAAATAATTCTAATTATGATAATATCTAAAGACAGACTAATAAATGTTAACATACTAAAATGCTAATAAAATAATAAGACAAGACAATTCATTTCTTAAGAAAAGAACTATAACAGATATCAGAAAGGTTCAGTCCAGCAATGTACTTATTAGCTCTTTATTTTTATCATGTGTTCCTCTTACAATGACAAACTCCAAGCTTGTAAAATTATTTAATCATCACTTTTTTGGAGGAAAACATAATGTTAGTACACTAGAAGTACAAATATTTTTCAAATATTTCACTTTTAGTACAGTCACATACTAAATGAAATTCACTTATAGTATGGTCACGGTCATGTCAATACATAGACAAGACTTCATCTATGATGTCAGAGTGACAGCCAGGCTTTAGAATTATAAAAACACAGATCCTGTCACCATCTTGACTGAAGTAAGCCTGGGTCCTTACCCAGCAGTCATGATGTTACATGTGGCCTGCATCATGGACAATGCATATGTACTCACCACAACTGATTTGTTTCTCACTTATAGCAGCTGAAATCTTAAAAGTAAGCACAGGAGAAAATTCTTCTGCTGCATTTCTTCTTCTTACAATGTTTATTATTTTGCTTTTTCTATAATAGGTCTATGGGATCAGAATGGGTATTTGCAAAATAAATCTACTTACAATGTGCACATATCCTAAAGGAAATCTAAAATCATAGATGATGAATGCATTACAGACATTTTGTAGTTGTGCTATAAGAGAGCTGTCCAATATATTATTTTCTAAAACTACGTACTTGCGTAAGTGTATGAATATGCTTGATCTCCCAGGTGCATGTCTTTAGGTTCCATGAAAAGGTCAGTAATGCACTGCTCCAATGAAAGTGGGGCATGATGGGAGTAGGGTGTGATGGGAGTGGGACATGAGTTTGATCAATGAACTCAATTATGGCCCCATTCCAAGGATTTCTAGGCTTTGTTTACAATGATGCATAGCTGCCTGCACACTGGACACTGCTTTCCAAATCCTTCCAATAAATAAAAATGATACTTTGGTGTTGATTCATATTCACATGCCCCCTCTCTCTTTTCTTCACTTCCTCCCCCTCTCCCTCCTTCCCTTGCTCTCTCTTCCTTTTATAGCTCTTCTGGGTCTCCAGCTGATTTCTTCACAAGGTTAGCTGCTAATACATTCCTAGCACCCATGCATTATTAATGCTCACTGCTCTCCAAGGTGGCAGAGACAAATAGAAAGCAAAATCCACTGACTAGTGGGGAATGTACTTTTTAGTCATGCTTGAATTTTTCAATCCATTCTACTTTTTCAAGATTTCTCAGTAGGTTCTATGTTTGAATGTGACTTTAATTCCTCTCTGCAAGCTTTCTTATCATTTTAGGTTTCCAGATCTGAGTCATGCAAAGAGAAGAATGATTATCAGAGAATTAATGTACACTATAGAAAAATATTTAAAATGCATATGTTTAAAAATACTTCTGAGGCTTTCTAAGTCAGAAAGGTCAGAATTCCCTATGTCTGGAATAAATGGCAGTTTTATTCTGAAATTATTGTGCATGTACTTTCATAAATTTTACTACTTTTGCAAGGTTGCATCATAGAAATAATAAGATGTATCATGAGAAACATTGATTTTTAATTGGCAGATTTATTTCTTCAAGTAGAAAATCCTACTCATGTTTTAATATTAAGAAAGAATCCATGAAGTATCTCCTTCTAGGGCCTGTGGTATTGACTCCCACTGACTTCTCTCTTCCACTGCTTTCAAAATCACTTCATTTGAAATTTTATGCTTTCACACATATATTTCAATGTCTATTTAATTGACACAAACAAAAAATAAATGAGAATTTACTTAGCCATGGGAGGTGAGCATGATTCTTTTTACTTTATTCCTTAAAGTAAGAAATGATAATTATGAACATCAATTGTTACAGTATTCATATCATAAATTTTAATAACCTATTGACAAAGTTTGATCACTTATTCTAGAATGATAAAATTGATACTTAAATAAATTAAAGGTTAAAATATGTGAAAAGGCAAAATTTGGCAATTTTCTTTCTAGGTTTTGAATGAAACATCTTAGGGAAGGGCAACCTCCATTTAAAAAAAATAGAAAGAAGTCTCTTAGGAGGCAAATCAAATCTGTTAGGTTCTATGAAGGAGAAGCAAGGAAAGAACAGTTTGGGAAAGATAAACTAATTGTTTAATGTAATAAAACTTGAGCTTACTTTTTTTGTAAGGGCTGTAGTAGAGGTGACATTTTTATAGTTGGCTCAGGACATGAACTCTTCTGTCTTTAGAAAACAAATGTCTCTGTGTCCTTGAAAGTTCTAGGTTTTTACATGGTACTCAATATGAGTAACCCCAGTTTAGTTTGACCTGGTCCACTGGGGCCTAGTAGGGAAGAGCACTCTAAAGCAGTGGCCTCCTGACATTTAAACATGACCAGGTAAAGAACAATATCATTATATACCTTAGAAGTACTTTTAATTATTTTATAAGAAAAGAGAAAGGTTTGAAATTCTTTTGAAATTCATATTTTCTACACATTACTTTATTAAAGTGCTTTGAATATTTATCTCATATAAGTATGAGAAATATTTAATGAAGTAGGTCTCACTATACCTGCTTTATGATTAAAAATACAAACTGTCAGATTTTTTTTTATTTGGAGCATGCAAATTCATAGCACAACCAAACAGAATAAACTGTGTTGATGATGATACCATTGTTCTCTTCCCTATACAATGTTGCTTTTCTTTGGTCTTAATTTCTGGGGTACATGGGGCTGGAAACTAGATTAAGCATTTAAGAGCACTATTTGCTTTTGCAGAAGACCTAGATTCAATTCCAAGAACCCATGAGGCAACTCACAAATGTAGTAATCCCAGTCGCAGGGTTTCAAATGCCTGGCTCTGTCTGCTGTAGATACCAAATCCACATGCAGCACATATATACAGGCAGCCGAACACAAAACATAAAAACAAATGAAAATTTTCTTTAAGTATGATAACACTAATGTATGACTGACTAAACTATGAAATTTCCACATGCATACACAAATGATACATAAGGTTTCCAGCTATTAAAGTGATTTAAATCCAGCATATATACAGTTTATATACAGCACATCAGAAACAGGAACAAAACCAATTCTATCTATATGTAGGTACAGGGATTAAACAAATGGATATAATAACTGGTGATATTCTCAAGGAAAACTTGGACTGGCTTATCAAAGTTACATAAGAAAGAGGAAACTACTCAGATGACAATTTGAAAACTTTTTTAAAAGATATAACTGGGTTGGCCTCATTTTCCCCTTTGTGCATCTAGGCCAGCAGCGCCCAGCTGAAAGCTCCAGCTTTGGACATTCTGTGTCTTCAAGAGAGAAGATGAGAAGTACTCTATGAAAGAGAAAGAAGGAAGCTACCTAAGATGAATGATTTGGCTATCCAAGCTTCTCTAGCATTTGGATGTCAAACATCAGCTGTAATCAGAGGAGGTCATTTCTTCCTTAGCCACCAAGACACCTAGATGCCCGGTTTCCAGACCTGCCTGGACAAGATAGATATTCCTAGTACTATTCTTGATGAACTATGGACTTATTCAGCAAAAGATTGTTCCATTTTGGTACCCCAAAGCCCTCAAGAATACAGGGTTGTAATGCCTGCAACCTCTCAGACAGGTACTGCTAATCCTGTGGAAGATTTAGAGCAGATTTATCTTGCTACCAAGAGAGAGGATATTAGTTCATCAAAGATAAGAGCCCAATGGGGAAGTTAGGGCCAGGACTGTAGGAACTGAAGGGATTTGCAACCTCATAGGAAGAACAACAATATCAACCAACCTGACCCCCACACACACAAAGCTCCCAGGGACTAAACTACTAACCAGAGGGTACCCATTTCTCTAGCCGGATATGTAGCAGAGAATGGGTTTATATGGCATCACTGGGAGGGGAGCCCCTTGGTCCTTTGGATAGAGGAATGCTAGGCCACTGAGGCAGGAGTGGGTGGGAGCACCCTCATCAAGGCAGGGTGAAGGGAGGAGGTAATAGGGGACTTGTGGAGGGGAAACTTAAAAAGGGGGTAACATTTGAAATGCAAATCAATAAAATAACCAATAAAAAGAGAAGAATAAAAGTTAAAAAAAGATAAGAGATAATCATGACTTGATGCTTTATTGTAAGTCACTACTCACCCATACTCCTATAAGTAATCCTAATAAACTTACTAGCTATCCAAACTAAAGTTTTATATGATTATTTCTTTTGTTTAGCAGTGATGCCTGATCAAGGAAGAATAGGCATTCATTCACATCTAGGGAAATTCATAGGTTGGGAAAAGAGCAACATACATATAAAGCAAATGAGAACCAGGTAGTACTCAATAGAAAGTTGAAATTGGTGAAAGAATCTAAAAATTAGTTCATTTACTCTAGTGTGAAGAATTTCTTACAGAAACTGACCTCTTTGTGGATTATAGGGATCAACTCAAACCTAGTAATGGTGACTTTTCTCATTAATGTAAGGAAGCATCTAAGAAGAGTCAATTTTAGGGTGAATTTATTTTGACTCATGATTTACAAGAACAACTCTTTATGGCAGGAAAGACATGGTGGCAGAAGTTTGTTCACATTCTGGAAAGTACCAGAAGCAAAGAAGAGAAAATGCTATTCACTTGGATTTCTCCATTTTTCTTTTGTCTTTTGCTCAGGACATCATACTGTGATATGATACTACAAACATTCAAGAAAAAGGTCTTACTATTTCAGTAAATCTTCTCTGAAAATACCTTCCCAGACACATAAAAGCTATTCCACACTAATAAACCTCGTATTGTAAAGTCACTGTACCTGCCATCCTAGGTTCTAATCAACATAATCAAACTTATTTTTTTTTTTTTGGTTTTTCAAGACAGGGTTTCTCTGTGTAGCCCTGGCTGTCCTGGAACTCACTCTGTAGACCAGACTGGCCTTGAACTCAGAAATCTGCCTGCCTCTGCCTCCCAAGTTCTGGGATTAAAGGCATGAGCCACCACTACCCAGCTGTACATGTTTTGATCATAGTCACTCCCAACTCTTTCCAGATCCAGTATTTCTTTCAAATTATTCTTTTTCACATTTTTTTGCTAGACCCTGGTAAGAACAGTTGGCAGTAATAGAAACAAAGTGTTATGTCCTGACTTTGGAATTCAGCATCATGTGGTTTCTCAAGACACAGGTAGAATAAATCCAGATTCTTTATGAGAACAGAACTTAAATGGCTTCTTTCCCATTTTTCCTCAGGGTCTTTTTTTTTTTTTTTTTT
>NW_022196897.1:33539675-33561107 GCF_008632895.1 Mastomys coucha | reverse complement strand
TTTTTTTTGGTCTTTGTTTTTTGGTTGTTTCTGGTTGGTTGGTTGATTGGTTGGTTGTTTTTTGTAGAACCTCATAAGCCTAATGTCCAGTGTCTTTCTCTTAGAATTCAGATCTTCTAAAGCCCTAACAGGATGGACTTTAAGTTCACAGTGTTCTAAACCTTTTCTAGTTCATAGTTCCACACCTGCCATAAACCAGTCCAAAAGCCTAAGAACACAGTTTATCATATTAAGAGCACCACTGGTTAGTACCAGTTCTCTGTATTACTTACTAACTGCTGTGAGAAACTACCTAACAAAAAAATTAAAATTAAGGAGGAAAAGCTTTATTTTATTTTATACATTTTACAGTCCATCATGATCCTAAGATGTTGACATATCAGCAGAAATCTGAGTGGCTGCTCACACTGTTTGTAGTCAGAAAAAAAGAGAGAGAGAGAGATAGAGAAAAGGCTGGCATTGAGGAATTTTATGATGCCTCCTTCTTAAAAGATTTATTGCAGATTTTAATTGTATGTTTGTGAATATCTCTGCCAGTGGGCATTTGGCAAATAAATTTAGATACCCAGAGACACCAGGAAACTGTATAAGATCCCTTGACAGTAGAGTTACAGGCAATTGTGAACTATCCTACATATGTGTTAGGATCAGAATCTGATCTGTCATAGCAACTAGGGTTCCTAACCATGAAACTCTTTTGAGCCCAATCTTCTACTTTTTTATTTTCCCTGAAATACCAGCTCATGCGATGGTACAGTGCAATCTATGTGGAGAAATATTCTCATAAACATATCTAAAGATGTGGTTCCTTTGTGATCCAGAAAAGTTGACAATAAAGATTAACAACATATCACAAATAAATATTGGCATGTGAAAACAATTTGTTATCCATATGTAAAAGAGTGAAATTAGATATATAAAAATAATCATGAAACTTTGAAACTTCTGGAGCAAAATATCAAGGATATACGTGGGAACTGCCAAAGACTCCAATAGAAGAAAAACTAATTCCAAGAATTGGTAAATGTGATTATATGAATTAAAATAGGTTTTTCACAATCACTGTACTGCAGCCTAAGAATAGAAAAATCTCTTGTTAATTCTGTATCAGAGAGGATGTAAATATGAACAGTATATAAAGAAAATCTTAAGAAATGAAGACAGGAGAGATGACAACACTAAAATGAACTTATATCTGTAATGCCATCAGAGGTAAGACAGAGAAAGAAAGATAGATGTATTTGAGAGCCAGTCAGTCTAGCATAATCAGTGAGTTTTGGGTTCAGTGAGAAACCCTATGTCAAAAATTAAGGTAGATAAAGATTAAAGGAAACAATGTTTAACTCTCGATTTCCCCAGCACATGCTAACCAAGGTATATGCAAAACACAAAGCATGCACATGCATAAATACACAGGAGGAAGAAGAAACATAAGTAATTACTTCACATTCTTAAAAGCCAAAAGTCTCCTTAACTATCGCGTAAATGAAAATTAAAACTGTTTTTTTGAGATTTTACATCACCTTAGTTAGAATGTCTATCACCAAGAAAATAAATGACAAGAAATGATGGCTGTGGTGAAAGAGAAAGGTCCTTTTACACCGCTAATGAAAATATAATCTGGTGTATCCAGTGTACAAAGCACTATCATGGTTCCCCATTTGACCAAACCTACTACTATTAGATTTGGCTATAACATTTCCAAGTAACTATGCAAAATTTTCTAGATTTATATCCAAGTTTATTATTTGCCATAGGTAGAAATTGACACTATTGTAAATACTCATTGAAAGATTAATAGATAAATATATGGTTCACATATTATAGAATTTTAATTAGCTATAAAGAAAAATGAAATTGTATAACTTTTAACAGAAAAAAATGGATGAACCTTTAATCCTTATTTTAAGCAAAAAATAAATTAAAAAGCCCAAATCATAAAGACAAGGCATTTTCTTTTATGTGTGAACCCTAGATTTTATTGCAATTTGTGCATGTGTATGAGCATGTAGGTCATAAAACTCAAAAGAGGATTATGCATGGGGAAGAAGAGATCTTAAGGAGGAAGTAAAGGAGAGAGGATAATGAAATGCATGTGACATGAAAGCAGAAAGCAATCTATGGGAGGGTGCAGCAAATGGGGATCAAAGGGATGCAGGAAGGTTAGGAAGGGGAAGATGAATAAGAACAAAGCATAAACATGCCATAATGAAGTCAATTATTAGTATGTTAACTTAAAAGTTAATAAAAATAAAGATAAGAGTATAGTGCTTGCAGTACTGATAACTGAATTTGCTATGTAATGAAATTTGATCTTTATCTTTCGTTTTAAGAAAATTTTACTAATTATACTATAACCAAAATGTGAACCACATAGTGTTATTCATGTTACATAAGCAAGAAAGCACAGAAAGGGATATAAAAACATAAAATGCACACTCTACATGTGATTGCATATATTCTTTCACATTTACTGTACCTTCCTGGGACCCACCATTAGTATTGCATGCCAAGGTAAGTAACATATTCCCATAATTTCAAACTGTTAAGGATACCTAAGCTCTTTGTCATTCTAGGTCATCTGTGAAATTGCAGAAGAAAAAATACAAAAAGACTTAACAAGAGTCCTCTCCCTAGGTAAAAGATTTAATGCTATTTTTATCATGCATTTTAATCTGATGATGTTGTTGTATTCTCTGAGGAAGCTTCTCATTTACTTGTTATTTACTCTTTCTGATAACTACAGCAAAAAGAGGTTTGTTGATACACAAGTCATTTCTCTGTGACTTTTATTTGACGTGCTTTGGATATTCTGTAGCCCATTCTGAGGTTAATCAGACCTGGGTAACAGAAATATATGGCATGATCATGTCTTGTGGATTAGTTCACTCTATATTGTTATGAATGATAACAATGAATCATTTCCCAGCCTTTGGGATTTTTATTCTCATTATTTTCAATATGTAAACTCTTAATTTATATTTATGTTAACTATATAACTTATAGTCCATGCTACAACAATTCTGAGGAGTAGCAAAGAACATTACTGATATACCTAGAAAACAGACACTTCCTAACTATATCTCACTCAACTAGATACATGGTTAATTAATTTTATCTCATGACATCATCATGCTTTCAACTACAAGCTGTATTAACTGCAGAAAATGGAATGTTCAGGAAAAAACCTAGGTGGGACATTTCAAGTTTATGAGTCAATAGGTGAAACATAGGAGAAGATGAAGAGATGCTAAAACTTTATGCTTTCCTAGTTAAAATTTTCTTTTCTGAAATTAAGTATAATAAAAAAATCTAAAATTTCTATACAAATAATATTATTTCTTTTTTCTTACTTTGATGATTATATAACAAGCATTTTATAATTTTAAAATCCATAGCACACATCATGTAAAATTGCGCACAACTATTAACTAGGATCTATTCATTTTGGCCATGGGTAGTAAAATTCCCAATGGAGGAACCAGCAACAGGTGAAATGAAGGAAGTAGCTGTTTTCCAAAGGCTACAGATCAATGTCATTATGCAGAGATAAGCAGTGTAACAATGAATGACATTAAAAGTCCACACCTTGCCTAGTGCAAGTTCTCTAATGAAAACTAGGACTGGATGACACATGCATTCTGTTAGGCTTCAAATAAAAACTATACTGCTGTGGCCTTTTACTCATGCAGAAAATCAATGCACAATTGACATATATCTAAAGAGAGGATACTACAACATAAAGAAATTACTATGGGTCTCAGAATAAAGAATATTAGTACAGCTTACCAGTAATGTGAAAGCCTAAGTTCAAATGCTAAGAATGTAGAGCAAATAAGGACACCACAAAGAATATGTTGAATTTTTATATAGCAGCAGTTAAAAAGAATTTTATTTATAGCATGAATATTTTCCTACTTTTCCATGTATGTCTCAATGTCTTGAATCTGAACAGGCATAGTGACTCTTCAAAAATAAATACATGTGAGAGGAATCGAAGTTGAAAATATTCAAATTTAAGCCAAAAAGCCTCAGTGCCCACTGCACAAAAATCAGCAACTGAAGCTCAATACTGAAGAGACTTCGATGATCACCAACCTGACCTGTGCCTGCTGATGTGGCAAGAAGCCTCAGAAACCTCAGAAGTTCTTTGGTGAGACTCTCTCTATCAAGTCACCACCAGCGAAGCTAAGCAATGCATTGTAAGGCACAGTAATACATGTGTGCCCTCAGCAAAGAATAGTGAGGTAGAGCAAAGCTAATCAATGCTGAAGCTCCCACTGTCTGTGTATTCATATTTATATTCCTTCTAAATATCACAAGTCCTTTCATGTGTGTGCTATAGCAAAATATCTTTTTGCCTGTGTGCTCCAGCAAAACATCATTTGACATAACTGACTTTCCTAAGAAACCAGAAATTTCCACTTCAATTATACAATTATTTCAGAATTATAAACTACATAGCAAATTATTAGCTTGTTTTCTAACATATGATTCCATGACACTTTCTAATACTTTCCAAAGACCTAATTCATTCTGAAAAATAAACATGAATTTGAAAATAATGTCAAAGTCTTACACTAATTTTCTTCAAATAATTTACAAAGAAAAGGCTCTACCAAACATATAAATAGCCAAAGAATTTATTTCATCTGGGTGAGTAAACTTACAGAGGAATTGTGACATAGAAGATGATGGTCATAAGGAGGTCCCCAGCTCTGAGCCACTCTTGTAGAGCCTTGGCTGAGGCAAAGGTGTTTCAGGCAGCTGCCAAAGGATCTAAAGAATTGCAAGGGAGAAATAAGTTGGAGTGGTTGAAGGGGACCTTGGAGAATCTGAGCCGATTGCTCTCTTTTCTGAAGTGTATAGGAAAATATCCTTCCATACAGCACCTTCAAATTAGGTTTAGCAATTACCTTTATTAATAAAGCTGTTTCTTGATATCTCTTTGTAAATTTCTTTGAGTAGAATAGCTAAACTGCAACCAGGAATATAGAAACATTGACTATGAGTTTGGAGAATGACTGTAGACTGAGTACATAGGTCTGGCTTTGGAATAAGTAAGTTACAGGACCACAAAGTTCAAAATGAGTCATTTAAGATTAGTTGGTCTAAAGACAAATGTTAATACAGAAAGAAAATATAACTTTGGAATTGTGAATGCCTCATTTACAAAGTCTATCCCTTTCCTGTTGTATGATGACTTTCTGCTCCATACGTCTTTTAGTTGACATGCAACCAGTCTTCCAGCTAACATTTCTTTTATACTCGAATTTATTTTTTACTATATGTTTTTCATTCATTTGATCATGTTTTCCCTCTCCTAATTCCTCTCAAATCTTTCCCACCTCCTTACCTACCCAACATCTTGTTCTTTGACTTTCCTAAACAACAACAAAATAAAACAACAACAACAACAAAAGCCAAGACAAAATATGCCAAAACAAACAAACAAACAAACAAAAACAGAAACCACATCAAAACCAAACAAAGAGTAAATCATGGAGTCCATTTTGTGTTGGCCACCTACCCTAGGGCATGGGACCTGTCCTGGAGTATAGATGCTGTACTCTGGAGAAAACTGATCTTCCTTTTCCCGGAAGTTACCAATTCCAAGTAGCATCTTTGTTAGAACTCCAGCTTTGTGTCTGTTTCCCACTTTCAGTGCTGGGATTTTGTCTGGTTTGAGTTCAGGCAGGTCTTGAGAATTTTGCCACAGTCTCTGGGAGTTCTTACATATAAGCATTCTTAGCTAGAAATTTCTTCTTACCTTTGTGAATGCTTATCCACTTAACTATTTCTTCTTTAATTGTCACAATAATATCCCATATTCTGTCAGCAAATACAATTATGAACTTTATGCCTGGATTTGAATATCTTACAGTTCTCATGGGTGTAAATGGCTCCTCCTTCTATCAAGTCCAGAGTAAGAATCCTAGGCTATGTGAATGATGCTTGTTTTTCCTTTCTCTAAACTAGTTTTATTTGTTCCTATCACTAGACTCCTTTGAGTCTCTGAAAACTCCACTTCTTTACATTACTATTACTCTTGCCAATATACTCACCCTTCTTACTGGGACTAAGACCTCCTTTTCATTATGCTATTGCCCCCTCTTCTTTTAAACTCCCCACTAAACTATAACTAGAAAGGAATTGATAATAAATGCACTTGTTTTTCTATTTTAAAACATTTAGTAGCTTCTTTATTTTTTATTTTTTATTAGTTATTCATTTACATTTCAAATGATATCCCCCTTCCTGGTTTCCCCTCTCCAAACCCATCCTATGCCCCCTCTCCTTTGCCTTTATGAGGGTGTTCCTCTACCCACACATTCACTCCCACCTCACCACTCTAGCATCCCCCTACCTTGGGGCATCTAGCCTTAACAGGACCAAGGGCTTCCCCTCCCATTGATGCCAGATAAAGCAATCCTCTGCTACATATGTACTAGCTTTTTAAAAATGCTTAAAACAAAAATATTTATTATATTGTAACATATTCTGCCTAAATGAAATCTATCAACTTTTCAAGTCCATTTTGTCTTTGAATTTATATTTGGAAGATAGACTCCTGATTCCCATTTCCAGGCTAGTCAAGTTACTGCTTAAAATGCTTGTCTATCACCAACCCACCTACAAAACGTTCACCCCAAATTTTATCCTTTCTACAAGAAACATAGGCAGGTAGGATGGAGGAGAGATGAAGAGATGCCAAACCAATAACCGGTGCAACTTTAGACCCATCACATGAGCAAGCATCAATCCCTGACAGTAGCATGTTGTACTCTGAGAGGCTCAACCCAGCAGCTGACTCAGACAGATACACACAACCACAGATAAACAGTGGATGAAGGTTGGGGACTATTATGGAAGAGCTGGGGGAAAGACTGAGGGCCCTAAAGGTGATAGGGACAGCACAGGAAGACCAACAGAGTCAACTAACTACTATATATTCAACATGACCATTATTGCAGAAGATTCAACTACAAATCATGTTTGCCTATAAACTCTGTGAAATTATAGATTATTTCCATTAGTTCAACATTAAATGTTTGCATGTAGTTGATAGCAGTTCTTGACTTACGGTTGAAGGGAATTTTTTCCAGTCATGTTTTAAGTTTTAAAATTCTATACTGTAAGTTACTTTCATGATGTTGTTCTTACAGCCAGTTGTAGTGCCATCAACCAGTTGCTGTCCCTCCTGCTGTATGGTTACTCAAAAGACCATACAGAAGACTGATCAGGATGACCAGTTGAGACCTGAAAAACAAGATCATCTGACCAATATAGTATTACCTTCATGCCAAAAAAAATTATTGGTTTTCTTCACCTCCATAAAGATTAATAAAATTATTTATATGCTTAACATCTTAACATTTTAATATACCACAGATTCATTGATGGCATCATTTTTATTTCAGTATTATTGAATTGGTCATTGCTAAAATTTTCCTATGTCTGCCTTAAGGTATCAATGATTTAGTAACAGCTCAAGATTAAGAACCTCTCTGGTTTAAGGGCAAACAATTTCCTTCAAGTGTTCCTAAATCATGACTCCCCTTTTACATTGCAATATTACCTTTTTTTTTTTTTTCACGTGGCTTGATTGTGGGCCAGATGGCTCACATCCAAATTTCTAAATCAAATAGGCACTGGGAGATTTTGCAGGTAGAGAAAGGGATTAGAGAAGAGGCTGTGAAGCTCATTTTAACTCCCCCTGTTATAATTTTGAGAGGGGATACCTGCTAGTCTCTACCTAGCAGAAAACACCAGAGGGGTTCCAAATGAGTACTTCCTATTCTTCTAGAACTTACTAATACTTTCACAGCATATCAAATAGTTTCTACTGAAATATTGAAAACTTCATGTGTGAGAGAGAGATTGATTTTGATTTGTATGAATATGGGGCCCAAAATTCTGACAACTTTGAAATAAATGGAACTGTGCTGAGCGTAGGGGAGTTTACATATGTTCCACTTTCTAGAGCTAAACAGTATCTTGGACATTGCTATGAATCAACCCATTGTTTTACCATGAGTGCATTTAGAATTTGGAGTCAGCATTGAGATTGGGCTTCCAAGACTTTATAAAGATGTCACAGAAATTGAAACTGTTGTTCATAGAACAACACTAAAGACATGCACATCAGTGATGAGAAGATGCAAATGTCCACAAGGGAAGCAGTTCTCATACCTGTGTAACACATCCTCTCCTTCAGGAATTTTAAAATGCTTTAAAATAAATTTTTAAGAATGAAATCAGACTGGCCAAACTTGGAATCCATCTCATGCACAGACACTGAACCCTGACACTATTACTGATGCCATGTGGTACTTGTGGACAAGAGCCAAGCATGGCTGCCCTTTGAGAATCTCTACCAGCAGCTGACTGAGACAGATGCAGATACTCACAGCCAATCATTGAACTGAGGTTGGGAACGCCATGGAACATTTAGGGTAGGATCAAAATAACTAAAGGGGATGGCAACCCCGTAGACAGAACTTCGACTTTCAGTCAAAGAGTATACAGGTACTGATTCATAGCCCTTGGCACATATGTAGCAGAAGACTGCCTTGTTTAAACTCAGTAGGAGAGAAAAAAGCCTAATCCTATAGAGACTTCATGCCCAAGGGAGGGAGGATGCTCAGGGAGTACCATCCTTTCTGAAGCTAAGGGGATGGGGGAGGGAAGACCTAGTGATGGAGGACTAGAAGAGGGACAACATTTATGATGTACATAAATAAAATAACTAATTATACAAAAAGAAGCTGGACTCAGTGGGAGAAGATGTCCCTAACCCTATGAGACTTGAAGCCACAGTGAGTGTGAAGCCCTGGAAGGGCTGGGGGGGTGGAGGTCTGGTTAGGGACATCCTCCTGGAAACAGAGAAGAGGAGGAATGGGATGAGAAGCTGTGTGATGGTGGACTCAGGCGGTAATGACTGGATGGTAAAAAAATTAAAGTAATAAAAAATAGTTGAGAAAAAATAATGAAATTGCTATTAGCTTCAAAGAAGATACTTTTCTATCTATATGGTTAAATGTGTGCATGCATGGTGTGTGTGTGTGTGTGTGTGTGTGTGTGTGTGTGTTGTAAACAGTGTTTAACACAGCTTTGCTTGCCACAGTCCTACTTTTTGCAAGGCTTACTCTGCTCTCAGAAGTTGAGAAGCTCACATTTATGTATTATATAAAAGTGAATTGCATTGAACCTGACTTGTGTTGAAAATTCCAACCCCTTCATCTGATTTCATGAGAAACTCAAATAGGACAGGGTTTTGGCAAAATAATAATTTGTGTTTTCTAAATGAAGCCAGTTTGTGCCAACTGAGTTTTCCTTTCTGATTCTTTTCTTGGTAACTGAAGAAGGCCAAGTACATTTCATGGTTTAAAAAATAAACAGTGTTACTGGCTTAAGACCAAGCCCACCAAGGGCTGGCTTGTAGTTAGTTCATTTTGTCAGTCCCAGTAAACCCAGAAAATGAAGCACTGTTCAGTTACAGCTTTTGTGATGCAATTCTAGACTATCTGCCTTAGATATATTACATTTTATATTTTAGACTTCCAATTATCTTAAACTGTCAATTTCTGACTATCAGTCTTCACATAGCCACCTTGACTGCCAATGTAATGTCACTCATCTATGACAAGCTTTAGGTCTCTAATTTGTTGAGCCAACATTCAACTTCTCCAAAGACTCCTACACTGAGTAAGCTGCCATTAACTGCTGATGTGGAACTCTATCAAAAAACTACTTACAAATTGTGTTTCCTGTGAAGTTGGGTTGTTTATCACAAAAACACTTTGGTAGTCTATTACCACGTCACTCTCACATCTTCACATGAGAGCACATATTTTGAAGGCCAACAGAAGATACCTTGTATTTTAATGGTGCTAAAATCAAACACAAGTTCTAGAGATTAGCTCCTCAAATAAATATTTGAGTGCTTTATAAACTTGGTTGGGATTTGACTGTGTCTACCCTGACTCCCATTCCTTTTCTCTAGCTCCCACTTTCATTTAAAAATAACTTCTGTATCAATTTCTTCTATTGAAACTTCCAGCCACAAAACTTTCAACCCAAAGTGTATCCTGACTACAAGAATTACAGGAATGGGGGATGAAGCAGAGACTGAGACGGCCAACCCATAACCAGTCCAACTGGAGACCCATTCCATGGGCAAGCACCAATCCCTGATACTATTAATTATACCCTGTGATGCTTGCAGAAAGGAGTTTAACATGGCTCTCCCCTGAGAGGACACTGCAGCTGACTAAGACAAATGCAGACACCCATAGCCAAATAGTGAATGGAGCTTAGGGAAAGAACAGGAGGGAAGATATTCTAAGGGGATAGGAACTCCATAGGAAGACCAACAGAGTCAACTAACTTGGACCCTTCAGGCTCTCAAAGACTGAACCACCAACCAAAGAGCATCCATAGGCTAGACCTAACTATACCCCACTCTCTGTACATATGTGATGCACATACAATGTACAACTTGGTCTTTATGTGGCTCCTTAACAACTGCAGCCACAGGGATGTCCCAAAAGCTCTTGCCTGTCCATGCGATATGTGCTTCTACCTGGGCTGCCTTGTTGGAGACGATGCACCTAACCCCACAGAGAGTTAATGTGCCAGGGTAGAGGGATACCTGGGAAGGGTTGTACATCCTCTCAGAGGAGAAGGGGGTGGGGTGGGGGAGGGGGAGGCTGAGATGATAGTGGTAGGGGTTACTACAGGAGGAGCAGCAGTGAGCAGGATGTAAATTGAATTTAAAAAAACCTGTAAATTAGAAACAAAAATTAAAAACCTGTCTTTTTTTATTGTTTTGGAAGGTTTTATTTGCTTTTTATTGTAGTTTTCTTGTATGAGAGAAAACATGCAGTACTTGTTTTGCTACATATGGCTTATTCTTCTTTGAGGCTAAATAATGGACTAAATGTGTGTTCATATCACATTTTCTTTATCTGTACATCTAAACTGATTCCTAGTTAGTCTGCTGTGAATATTGGTGTAGTCACATTGATCAGAAAGTGTCTCATATGTGTACTGAAATTGTTTTCTACTAGTATATGTCCACAATTGATGGAATTGATAGGTCTGCCTTTTCTTTATCTTATTTAACAGATTTTAAAATGCATTCATTTACTTACTGTGAGTGAAGGGCATGCATCAAAGGACATCAAGTGTGAAGGTCAGAGGACACCTGGAGGAAGTACATGTTCTCTTTCCAAAGCAAAGGGGTCTTGGAATAAAACTTAAGGTTAGCACCAAGTTCTTGTACCCATGGTGTTTAATTTCCAGCAGAGAAGGCTAAGGATTAGTATGACCTACCTGATGAGAGCCAGTGATCACTGATTAATATCAGATTGTCTTTTATCTAAAGATTTTTCACATATTTGTTGAAAATCAATTTAGAGTAGCTACATGTGTTTATTTTCTGTTATTTACTCATTGATTACAACATCTGATTTTGTGTCAATCTCACTTTGACTTTGTTACTATGACCCTGTAATATATTTTAAAGCCAGGTATTATAAAACCTTTAACTTGTGTGAGTGTGTGTGTGTCTGTGTTATTTTGTTTTTGTTTGTTTGTTTGTTTGTTTGTTTTACAGGACAATTTAAGTTATTCTGAGTCTTTTGTACTTTCCTATGGCTTTTACACTTATTTTTCTAGCTATGTGAAGAATACCATTGAAATATTGAATATGTGAATCTGTTTTGATAGTATAGCCAAAGTAATAGGGATTCTCCTTATTTAAGAGCATAAGAGTACTTTTCACTTTGTATGTGAATATATTCATTTCAATGTTTTTAAACGCTTTAATTTTTAATGTAGAAGTCTTTCTTCGTCTTCTTGGTTACCCTTGTCACTAAGTTACTTCATTGTTTGGTTTTATGCTATTGTGAATAAGTTTACTTTGCTGTCACTAAGTTACTTCATTGTTTGGTTTTATGCTATTGTGAATAAGTTTACTTTGCTGTTTTTAAGAATGTTTTCGTTATTTTTGTCCAATGCTGTTTTTCTGAGTTGGTTACTTGTAAATAAATGTCATTTGGTGGGGACTCTCTAAGATTTTAAGTACAGAATCACATGATCTGCTAACAGCAAAGAAACAAACAATACAAACAAACAAAAAAAACAAACAAAAAAGAAAAGAGCTACCTCCCCATAACTAGTCACATTATTTATTTACTTTCACTGACCTGATTACAATTTCATGATCTGTATTAAATAGAATTATGAGACTGAACATCTTTGTTTTATTCCTAAACTTAGAAAAAATGATCTCAGTTATTTACTCATTAAGGGTAATATGGACTATAGGTTTGTAGCATATAATATTTATTGTATCAGAATGTAATCCTTCATTATCTACATTATTTAACACTTATGTCATGAAGTGATATGGAATTTTATTAGAGGCCTTTTTTCCACATTTATGAAGATAATAGTATTTTGATTTTGCTTGTGAGCTGTATACAGGTTTTGGTTTGTGCATATAAGAAAAAAAAATCTGCACATTCCTGGAGTGAAATTTCCTGAAAGACCACTATAGACAATCTTTGCAAAGTGTTGGTTTACATGTATGCATGTCAACCAAATGTATATAGTGTCCATTGGATACCCTGTATCTGGAGTTATAGAAAATTGTAAATCACAACTTGGGTTCTGGGAATGGAACCTGGGTCTTCTGATAAAGTACCAAGTGTTTTTAAGCACTGAATCCTTTTCCCCACCCTCTCTAGTTTAAGACATTCCCCCTTATAAATGTATTTACTGCTTTCCACAGAGGTTGGATTTAATATGTATTTGATTCAAGGAAAGTTTGTAATCTCTCCTTAACTTCTTTATTCCCAAGAGCATTACTAAATCTCTGTGTACAGGTACAATTTCTGTATTATTTAGTTTTCATTATGATATAACCTAAAAATTATTAGAATAATTTTTGTTTTGTTAATGTGTGTTTTAATTCCTAAACTACTATCTATTTAAGCAGGGCTTTTATGTGCATGAAAATATATTTTTCTACACTTGGGTGGAACAATCGATAAATGTCCCATAAATCCATCTGAGCTGTAGTATAATTTTAAAAACTATGATTTTTGAATTTCCCACCAACAAGTATAATATGTTTTGATCACATTCACTCCAGCTTTCTCTCTTCAAACCCTCCTTGAACTATTCTATCACTTCTCTTTTTCAACTTTTGTAAACCCATAACATCTACTTAGTACTGCCAATATTAATATTATTGTCGGATCATCCAATGGAGCAAAGGTAAACCACCAGGAACCACATCCAAAGAAAACCTAATCCCCTTCTGCAAGAAGTCAAAATTGCCAGTAGCTAAATTGGATGGAACTTCATGGCCCCTTCCACCACCCATGTTGGAAAGTTAATTGTTGTGATATTGTGTATGACATGTATATGTAGTCATAGCCACATTCAATGCATGTATATTCACAAATGGATCTTCTTATTGGACTGTTGCTTCTATTGTTTTGAAGTACTATTTTTTCTGATCAAATAGATTTGCTGTCTGTTTTGATGTTTATGATTATAATCTTCCCTATTTGCTTATAAAATTCCACTTGCTTAGAATGTCATATTCCTCTTCCTTCTTTCTTTCCTTCCTTCCTTTCTTTCTTTTTTCATTCTCTTTATGACTTTCTGGGTTTGGTGAGTTTCTTGCTGACAGCTAATTGTCAGAATTTATTTTAATCTAAGCAGGTAGGTATACAACTTGCAATTTGAAGACTCGGGCTATTTATACCAAAGATAGCACAGGGTCCCCAATGGAGGAGTTAGAGAAAGAACTGAAGGAGTGGATAGGGCTTGCAACCCCATAGGAAGAACAACAGTGTCAACCAACCAGACCTCCCAGAGCTCCCAGGGACTAAACCACCATCCAAAGAGTACACAAGAGTGACCCATGGCTCCAGCAGTATATGTAGCAGAGGATGGCCTTGTTGGGCATCAGTGGGAGGAGAGGCCCTTAGTCCTATGAAGGCTCAATGCCCAAGTGTAGGGGAATGCCAGGGAGGGGAGTATGGAGTGAGTGGGTAGTTGGGGGAGCACCCTCATGGAAGCTGGGGGAGGGTATGGGATAGGGAATTTCCATAGGGGAAACCAGAAAATAGGATAACATTTAAAATGTAAATAAATAAAATATCTAATAAAAATCATTTTAAACATTTTAAAACTAAAAAAAGATAAAAGAAAGTTATATGCTAACTGCTATCACATTATTGTATAGTATTCTATAATCTATGTTTATTTGTTTTATCTGTATGTTTTGCTGCACTGATTCAATTTGTTTCTTTCCTATGTCTCATTTGTTTGTTCACCTGCTCTTCTATTGATGTCACTCATTTCTTGAGTGTGTTTCTGCATGTACTTCTTCCTCTTTGTGTGGAGCATCCCTTCACGTAATGTTTAAAATTCTGATTTAGTGGTCATGAAATTTTCAGTTATAATTGTTTTAGGGGGTTTGATTTCGCCTTAAATTCTGAAGTAAATTATACTCTGGATTGATATGTTTTTCTTTAGATTGCTGAATTATATTAGTTCAGATACTTTTGACTCTTAAAGTTTCTTCTGAGAAATCAATTTTTGTTCTATTGTATTTGCTTTTAAAAGTTACTTCAATGTGTGTTGACAGTTTTCAGAAGGAGTTTTCATCTTCTATAAATTTAGTATTTTAACTACACTATAATATAAAAGTTAGTTTTTTATCATTTTCACATTAGTTACTAAATGCCCCCTCTATATTGGCAACAATATATTTTCAAAGTTTGTGTATATTTATATCTCTCTACACACAGAGTAATGCTGCTCTCAGACCTTTCTGACAAATTTGTCTGTGTAGTCAATAGTGGTTAACACAAAAGCATACAACTGATGAAAGAGAATAAGTTTCAGAAGAGTGCCCAGTTATAAATAAGAGATTTGTAATACATCTTTGCCCACGGCTGAGTAACCATTATGTAAGAAAAGTAAGAACTCATTTAAAACTCAGAGGTAATAGAAGGCAAGAGGGGAACAGTCTTCTGAACATGAAAGGACCATTGCACTGATGTAATAACAACAGCTGTGACTCCTTGCACAAGATCTGTACAAAATCAAACCTATCAACATTGTAGCACATAATATGAATTAGTTTGTGAGCCACTAACCACAAAATAGGAGCTATGGTGCTCAATGTGTTATAGAGAAGGAAAAGTCAGCTTTCTTTAAGGGTATTGAGTAGGTCAAACACAATCCAGTGAACAGCCCCATATTAAGGGGTGTATGGGTAGCAAAAATTCACCCTGTGGTTTATTTTAAAAAAGATGGCACAAAGCTAAGTTTAGTGGAGAGATATGGTGAATCTGGAAAGAGTGAAGCAGAGGAGAAAGGGCTGAACATAATCTAAATGTGCTATGTGAAATTATCAAAGAATTAACAATTAATTTTAAAGAGAAAATTTTAAAGAGAAAAATTTCTACTTTGTCCCTTCTTAATTAATCCAGCAGTTTACTTATATCCTTTACTTATTTACAATTTAAAAATCTTGGCCCTGTGAAAGTTTTATGCCCCAGTGTAGGGGAATGCCAGGGCCAGTAAGCAGGAGAGGGTAGGGTTGCAAGCAGGGGGATGGGGGAGGTACAGGGGTTTGTTCTTGTTGATTTTTGGTTTTTTTGGTTTTTGGGGTTTTTTTGGAGGGGAACCTGGGAAAGGAGATATCGTATGACATGTAAATAAAGAAAATATCTAATAAAATTTAAAAAATACTAAATAAAAAAGTCAAATCTTTTGAAATTCCATCCAATTTGATATTTTTTAGAATCTGTTTCTTCAATGCAATTAACTTTTAGTAGAATCAAAATGATTTAGTTTTAATTTTACCTAAGTTTCCATTTTTAGAATTGCATATCTTTTGAAATGGAAAAGTCTTGTACTTTTAGCTGAGTGCCTTCCTGATCTTACGAGGGTTGAATCTTTAGTATTGTTAGGTGACAAAAAAAGCAAAACCACTGTTGCAACAACAGAAACATAAAATATAGACTTATAAACACAGTTAAAACAAGCTTGCCTAGAAATAATAGCAAATAAAGTGTCAAACTCAATATGAAATAAATAATTAGAACTTCATAAAATTTACAATTAAAAATAATTTAAAAAAGAGTAAGAAGGAAGGAAAGAAAGAATAAGTGAAACAAAATGCAGAAAGCTTAATTTTAAAAATATAAAATAATTATGAGTACATTCAACCAAAAAATAATTTTAAGTAAAATTAAAGTAAAGGAAGACAACCAAAAATTTCTGACTGGTCAAGAATATACTAATACTGCAGATAGGTTAGGTATAGAGACTACTGAGCTGAATCTGCAGATTGCTTTATTTCCTATCTGTTCTACCAAACTAATTGATTTTAGCTGTTTGTGCATCCCTGTCCTGTATTTCTCATGGAGCCAAGAAGTGTGGCTGTAGCAGGGCTATATTCACTGAAGCGGTTTCTTAATACTCACAACTGGGATTGCTGCTAACCATACCACAAGAATTTCTGGTAATATGTAGAGTAGGCAGGCACTCGTTTGTTCCAGAAGCTCCCAGCGTCTGTGACATAGGGATGTATATTCAAAACATGGTGTATTCCTAGGGATGTATATTCAAAACATGGTGTATTCCTAAATGCTCCTGAGACGGAGTGGGGAAAAATATACTACTGTGTTCTGTGATGGCTAGAGGAAACCACTGGGAACTAATGGATAACAGTATTATCCTACTCCAATGCCCTTGCATTAAAACACATAAAGTCATTCTCAGTCTTGCCAAGGGGGCCAAAATACCACTTTACTTTCAGAGCCCAAATTCTCAGTGGCTTGATGAGAGGTTCTTGCTTCTCTTGAAACTCTGGAACATCCTTAACTTTGTAACAGTGTCTATGGAACAAGACATCCTTATAGATGCTCAATTGTGGTTGATCCTTGTTTTTCTCTTCCTGGTTATAGTTTATTTTCTACACAAAGTGAATTCTGAAGGCAGCTTTTGCTTATGGTGATCTGAGAGAAGAATACCACCTACAGTTAGATATCTTTTTTATTTCCCATTGGTCTTTTTATACCACTTTACGATTCATAGAGCTATTTCTCAATTGCTATCTGAATATTGTTACTCTGTGGTTGTACCAACTTTTTTCATGTACAGAGTCATGTGAAAGAAACTTCTAGTTGGGCAGTTTACCCTTGAAATCACTAATTTTAATTATAAGATAATTTTATTTTCTACAGTTTTTGTGGGTCCTATGACACCACTTATGAAAGTGTCTTGTGTTCAGCTGTGCAAGTAAAAGCAGAGATGAGCTATAGAACAAAGACAATGGAGCACTGAAGTATATTTTATTTTTCTCTAATGAGTAAGTAGGCATTGTCCTCTATTATTATTTCAAACAAAAATGTTGTACCAATAAATTCTATAAATGTTCCTAATGTATGATTAATTCATATTACAGAAAGTCAAAGTAAGAATACTGAATCTGTACAGGTGATTTACGGTTTAAATAAAATAAAGCCTAGAAAAAAGCTAATTTGAATTTTAAGTAATATAGAACAATTAATCTTCAGGGATGAGTTTAAATCATAAGCAGTTAAACAGAGTCACTAATGAAAATTACTTTTACATCATAAAATCCTGAAAAATTAGAAAATTGTTCTGTTTATTATCCATTACTTATAAAATTTTACTAATAAATTTTTATAACTGTTATTAACATTTAAATGCTGAAAATTTTCTCCGACATGTAAGAAGAAAATAAACTATCACTCACTCATCATAATTTATGAAAGTACATTGGTTTTTATTCCTGAGATCCTTGATACACATTAAGAATTGTTAAGGTACCAGAGCACCGTGTCTACATTCTTATACATGATGAGCATAATGCTGAGGAAGAAAACTCTTGTTTGGATCCTATAGGTTATAGAATTTATTATAACATTTCATGTAGAATAGAGATTATGCATACTTTTACAAAGGAACTTTTACTGATCATTAATAGCAATATGGCCAAAATCTCTAATATGCACATCAACATATACAAGTTACTTTATTGTTGCAAAGATATTTGCTGAAAACAATAACTTAAAATGTTTTCAAGAATATTATTTCTTCCAAATAGCAGTTTATGCCAGTATTTTTCTGATGACTTTTGTCCTGATTCCTTTCATTTGTTGTGATAATAACTAAAGACACTTAATCGAAGTGTTCATTTCAGCATACATTATCAGATCAGTTTATGACTGACACAAGTAGGAAAGGTAAAACAGAAAAACAGAGGAACACTGCTTATTGACATGCTCAGATAGTTAATGCTCAGATAACTTAATTAAACACTCAAGGAAAAGCTGTCAAGGAGTGGTCTAAGCCACAGTAAAGTGGGCCCAATAACATAAACTATCAATTAAGATAATGCCTCAGAGACTGGCCCATATACCAGTGTGCTCAAGACAATACTTCAGTTTAGGTAGTTCTAGGCTCTTTTAATTTGACCATAAAAAGTGGCTAGCAAATATTGCCATATCTTGGGAGGAATACTATCTCTTTAAAATTTATTTTATCTGATATTAAAATACCAATACCTGTTTATTTCTTGGGTCCATTTCTTTGGAAATAATTCCCCATGCTTTTACTCTGAAATAAGATTTATCTTTGATGGTGAGATGTGTTTTTTGAATGCAGTGAAAATTGGATTGTATTTTTTTATTAGATGTGTTAGTCTATTGTTCTTTAATTGGAAAATTGGGATCATTTATCAATGAGAATTATGTATTGATTCTTGTTATTTTGTAGTTATGATGTTGGTTTTCTCCATTCTGTGATTTACTCTTTTGATATTATTACTTGTATATTGATGGGTGATGTTTAACCCTTAAAACATCTACTACATTTTATAGAGCTGTATTAGTGAATAGAAATTTTTTAAATTTGATTTTATTGTGGAATGTTTTTCTTTGTTCATCAATTAAAATTAATAGTTTTCTGGGTATGGTATTAGGGGCTAGTGGTACCTGTGGTCTCTCAGAGTTTGAAGAGAATCTGTCCAGAGATTTCTGAGTTTCAGAGTCTCCATTAAAATGTCAGGTGTCATTCAAATTGATCTGCCTTTAAATGTGACTTTATATTTTTCCATTGTAATGTCTAATATCTTTGATTTGTTCTTTACATTTAACATTTTGTTATTATGTGTCATAGGGAATTATTTTCTGGTCCTGTCTATTTAGTGTTCTGTGTGCATCTTGTACCTTTATAAACACCTCCTTCTTTAAATTGGGAAAATTTCCTGATTTTTTGGAGGTATTTTCTGTTCTACTGACCAGAGTTTCTTATGTATATATTACTTTTAAATTTGAATTTTACATCATATCCCAGATTTCTTGGATGTTTTATGGCTGGGCTTTATAGAATTAACATTTTTGACTGAACAATTTATGTCTTATACATTGTCTTCAAAACCTGAAAGGGTTTTTTTGTTTTGTTTTTTTGCGTGCTATGTAATGAACTAGTGTGCCTTACCCTAAGGGTGTTTGTTTGTTTGTTTTTAATTCTTGCTCATTAATCATTTTTTTTTACAGTCCAGACTTAATCCTCCTCCTGGTCCATCATCTGACTGTTTCATATCCCACATCCCTTCCTCCCACCCCAACACTGTCTCCAAGAGGATGCCCCAGACACACATACCTCCAAACCTCCCCACTTTCTGAGGCCCCAAGTCTCTCAAGAGGTAGGTGCATCATCTCTGACAGAGTCCAGACACCACAGTCCTCTGCTGTGTATGTGCTAGGGTCCTCATATCAGCTGGTGTATGCTGCTTGGTTGTTGGATCAGAGTCTGAGACATCTCGGGGTATCCAGGTTAGTTGAGACTGCTGGTCTTCTTGCGGGGTTGCCCTCCTTCTCACCTTCTTCCAGCTTTTCCCTAATTCAACCACAGGGATCAGTAGCTTGTGTCCATGTGTAAATATCTGCATCTGACTCTTTCAGCTGCTTGTTGGGCCTTTCAGAAGGCACTCATGATAGGCCCCTGTTTGTAAGCACACCATAGCATCAAGTAATAGTGTCAGGCCTTGGGACCACCCTGTGAACTGGATCTCAATTTGGGGCTTGTCACTGGACCTCCTTTTCCTCAGGCTCTTCTCCATTTTTGTTTGTGCAGTTCTTTCAGACAGGAACAATACTGGGTCACAGCATTTGATTGTAGGGATGGCAACCCCATCCCTCCTCTTGATGCTATGTCTTTTTACTGGAGGTAGACTCTATTTGTTCCCTCTCCCCACTGTTGGGCATTTCATTTAAGGTCCTTCCCTTTGATTCCTGAGAGTCTCTTGCCTCTCAGGTCTCTGGTACATTCTAGAGGGTCCCCTACCTCCTACCTCCCAAGGTTGCCTGTTTCCATTCTTTCTGCTGTCCTTCAGGCCTTCAGTCCCATGCCCCCCTCCCCAATACCTGATCATGTTCCATTCTTCCCTCTCTGTTGCCTTTCTTACCCAGGTCCATCCCTCCCTTTATCCCTTCTGTGATTGCTTTCTTCTCCCTCCCAAGTGGGATTGAGGCATCCTCACTTGGGCCCTTTGGCTTTTTAGCCTTCTTGAGTTCTGTGGATTGTATCTTGAGAACTCTGTACTTTTTTGGCTAATATCCATTTATTAGTGAGTACATACCATGCATATCCATTTGGATCTGAGTTATCTCACTCAGGATGATATTTTCAAGTTCCAATCATTTGCCTGCAAAACTCATGATGTCCTAATTCTTAAGAGCTGAGTTGTATTCCATTGTGTAAATGAACCACATTTTCTGTATCCATTCTTCTCTTGTGGGACATCTAGGTTGTTTCCAGCTTCTGGCTATCACAAATAAGGCTGCTATGAACTTATTTAAAACCCTCTGAGGGTTTTAATTTTCAGTTTCAAGTGTTATTTAAGTTTGAGCTTCATTTATTGGTTCTATTTCAATTCTATTGTCTTTGAATGTTTTCACTATTTTCCTTTAACTATTTGCGTTTTTACAGACTTATTAAGAACTTTATTTAAACCCATTTGAAGATTCTTGAATGTATATCCAGTTGCTACTTTGAAGTCTTTCTCTTGTGCATCAGATGCATTGTATTCCTCAGGACCCATTCCAATAAGTTAAATGGCTTTTGGAAGATGCATTCATTGTCTTAGCAGTTCATGATTGTGTTTGGGGATTAGGATTTAGGCATATGCTGTTATTAGGTTTGAGATGATTTTTAGTATAGATATGTTGAGTCGGAGTTCCATTCTTAGTTGCTATTGCTCACTCTAGAATCAATGCAAATATGGCAGCTGTGGGTTCCATGATAGAGAGTACTTCTGTAAGTTGTTGGCACACATACACACACACACAACAAAGACAAACAAAA
>NW_022196897.1:33531688-33539501 GCF_008632895.1 Mastomys coucha | reverse complement strand
GTGTGTGTGTATGAGCACCCACATGTGTTCAGTGTGTATTTTGTGGGGCTGTGGGGGAGCAGGATGCTCCTGTAAGCAGGCCTCTACAAGAATAAATATCTGGGGACATCATAATGGAAGATTGTAAAAATAGTGAATATTGCTTACCTGAATCCTTGTCCAGTGTAGCAACTGGCACAGGAAATGTGTCTACGGGTCCCAAAAAATAAATAAATATATAAATAAAGGGAGAAGGCTACAAACCTTAGAAGATCCACAGGAAAATGAAACAACAAAAATTTAAAGAACATATGGAACTTATAGAATTTAGAAGTGAACCAGTCCTCCATCAGGAAAAGAGCTAACAGGAAAAAGAAAGAGAAACTTTCTCAAATAAGAGTGTTTAAATCAAGGAAATTTTTAAACATTTCAATGATTTTAGAAAGTGTTGGGAAGACAAAGATCAGAAAGTATATATCACCCAACATATGAAATATGGGTATTTCTATTTTTAAAATAACTATAATGAGAATTTTGCTTTTACACTTCATAATTAATTTCAATTAACAAACCTCCTAGACACACATGATAGGCTTAACATTTTGCTCCTGTACTATTATTTGGATAAAGGTTGCATATCTTTAATCATACATGCTAGAAAAAGAAATGATTTTGTAGAATCTGTCTAAGCAATCACACTGTAACTAAAGTCTCAGTTTTAAAGTACATGGTGTAGTGGAAAAACACCCAAGACTTTTTGTAACCCCTCTTTTGTTTTGTTTTATTATTATTTTTTGTTTTGAAAGCATACGACCATGGCTTTCACATATGTATGTATGTATGTATGTATGTATGTATGTATGTTTGTATGTATGTATACATGTATATATTTTTATTATTACCTAAATACACCTGTAGGCAGTCTGTTTGTGGTCACTAGGATTAACTGCACATCAACTATAACTTTCCGTTTTCAGAAACTGAGTAAGAGATGAACAAAACTGGTTGCTGACACTTTTGAGGTAGAATTCACTAATGTATAATGACATGAACATGCAGAAAAATCAAATAATAACCTAACCATTATTTTTATAGTTTCAAGTGCTACAACTGACACTATCATTATCTATAAAAAAGGAAAACAGTAAAAAAGAAAAAGAAATACCCTCTGTGTTATTAACAGTAATTTTTACTGAGAAGATTTTAGTATAGCACCTTTCACAAGTTGACCGTATACTCCTGCTTGTGTGAATTTATCATGGCTAGACATATTACAATGTTAAGTCCTATAATATACCTGTTATTAATAATTAATACTTTCACTAGATCATATTTTATACTATTAAAATATGATATCTATGGAAGTCATCACCAATAAGGCATAAACACCAACAGTGTGGGGGTTAGGGATTGTATAATAGTGCATATGAAGATGTTTACTGTGAATTAGAGCTGAAAATTTTGTGAGTATTCATGGGAGAAAAGAGTGAATCCTCTTATCTGTCTGTGCAGTTTGGAGTTTCCTGTGAAGTGTATTCAAATTTTTCAATAAAATTTGTAGACATCATTTCTTCTGCTGCTATATGCAAATTGATTTTTTGTTGCTCCTATGTCCAAAACATCCTGTTTCATTATATTCAAATAATATACACTCAAGTGCTGATCAAAGTCTGGACTATTGTCCCTCAGGAAAAATGCATGGAAAAGAGAATTTAGCTTTTAAGTTTCTTCAGTTAGTTTAACTCTCTTGTAAACTTAGATAAAGAACATATTTTTTAGCCTCACATTTAATTAAATGAAAATGCTTTTTCCCCAAGACTTTATATCATTAGATTCTATCATACAGCTTAACTTTAAATAAATTTTTTTGAAATAGTAACACATATCAGTAAAATTTAATTTGATATTTTTAAAAAGTGTCAGGTATGCTGCCATATGTCTACAATCAGCACTTGCCAGAAACAAGAAGGAAAACTATAAGTCTCAAACAAGCCTGTGATACTGGGAGAGTCTAAGTCGGCAGAATCAAATAGAAACCTCATCACTCAAAACTAACAATAAAGTATTTTAAAGCAGTCATGTAGGAAAGAATAGGCATTTGTATTCTCTGTGTGACTTCTAAAACAACTTATTCACACCATATGGGAGCATATAACTCAATTCCACTTATGAAACTTTTCTTAAAGCCAAATGCCCTTGAAGGAAACTCCAGCATTTCTTCCTTCTCCTACAAAACCTAACTGCCCAGTCATCTGTGGCTCCAGGACTCCAGCAAACAGCATAACAAGGACACTCCACCCCATGAATTAGCCTATTGGTTATTTGTACCAGTTCCTTAAATTTTCTACTTTAGCAAAATTTGGGATGACAAAGGTTGTCTCTATTTTATATCTGCAATGCCATACAACACCCCTCAGAATTCTTCAGGCAGTGTACTCCTTGAATACAGCAATTAATTATACTCTTATCAGGGTAGTGATATAAACATGATTATTAATATTTGATTGATAATTGTTCTTAACTTAATAAAGTTTTTTTCACAGTATGATTTATTGATGTTAAATTTCCTCACTCACTTTGAATGCCATCAACATTAACAAAAACAAAATGCATGACACATAGAAAGATCAGTTTTTAGTTTGTGATGATCTATGCTCATTTTGATTCTATGCATCTATATTAGCAGTAAGACAGTCATCTTAAGTTACAGTAGTTCCACCATAATCCCCATGTCACTGGTATGGAGAAGCACAGCTCACAGTTTTATTTGCAGTGTTGCATTTATTTGTTGTTTTCAGATTCATTTTAAGGTAATTTTGACAAGTCATAAAAATCATCTCAGAAATAGGCCTGTGTTTCTCAGCTGATGCCTGAGTCTCTCTGCTGCTGCTGCTGCCTGGGCTGCACAGCACATTACTTAGCTAAAAGTAGGCAATGCATAATCGTAAGATATTTTATTATAGGAAAGAGAAAACAGTCTGGCCACGTAGAGAGAAAGAAAGGACAGGAAAGAGAGAAGAGAAGGAGAGAGAGAGAGAAAGGAGAGGAAGAAAGCAAGAGACAAAAAGAGGGCAAGAGAGAGGACAAAGAGCAAGAGAAGAAGAAAGGAAGCATGATAGGACAAAGAGCAAGATAGAGAGGAAGAAGGCAAGAGAGAGGGGAGGGGGTGAAACACCTTTTATATTGTGTGAGGCATGGCTGTCTGTCTGTGGGTTGGGGCATGCCTGTCTGTTGTCAGATGACTGGGGGTAGGGTCCAACTAGACTGCTGGGAGCTTGGGGCATTGTCTATGTGACAGAGCACACATCTCCTGTGGGGGCATCTGTGGGGGGTTGGGATTTAATCAGGAGCCAAAGACTCAGGAGTTATGGCTGAACACCTTCCGATTCTTGCAGGCAGAGATATTGCCAACTGAATCACCAGGGTTCAGACCTATTACTCAACTGGGCCAGGTTGCCTGAACAGACCACTGCCCTACAGATAACTATGATTATGTTGACTTTTGAGACCTCTCAGAAGCCTCAAATTTTGAAGAGATTTCCCTTATTTTTCTAGCAAGAGTCAGACATATTGTTTCTCTAAAATTTCTGAAGTTCCTATCCTCACAGGGCAGCAGATACTCTGCTAGAGTGCTCTTCCTACCTCCCCTATTGAATTTTAGAGAGGAAGGATTAAAATGTATAAGTGAGTACCTCACAAAGGAGGAAACAGTTACACATGTGTTCATATGTATGTGCCAGTGCACATGAGTGTGTATAGAGGACAGACACTGATATTTTGCATCTTCCTCAATTGTTCTTCACTGAACCTAAAGAACATAGACATAGACAGTTTAGCTAGTCAGTATGCTCTTGGGACTGACTGTCATTGCCTGCCTGCTGACTGCTAGGATTACAGGTAGGTCTCCATACCTAACTAAATTTTGTGTGTGCTGGGGACACAACCTCCTGTTCCCATGTTTGTGTGACAAGTACTTTATCCATGAAATCATCTTCCTTGTCCCCTAATGTTTCTGTTCTAGGCCCACACCCATACACATTGTATTTAGCCCTCATGTCTTGCTTATATCATAAAGAGGCACTTTTAAAAGCAGCTGCCACAAATGTAGATTGTTTTAGCTATATTGTAACATAAAGCTGATTGTACCTGTGTGACCAAAGAATATTTTAAACTATTTCTAGTAACATTGAAAATATGTTTTAATCTCTATGAAATGTATTTTCATCATATTTTTTGCCCTCCTAAAATTCTTCTTATTCCTCCCTCAAACTTCACATCCAACTTCTTATGCTTTTCTTTCTTAAAATGGAAAACAAACAAACAAAAAAGCAAACAAAAAAGCCAAATGTTCATATATTATATTTATCAATGAGCATTAGGGCTGTTCTATCATAAGTCACTCATTTAAAAAAAAAACTGATTTTTCCCTCTCCCAGCAACTTTTAATTGCAAATAAATATTTTGAGTAGAAGTGATATGTTATATCCATTTCTCCTTCCCCAAAATGTGATTTTATTCCTGGTTTGAATCTGTTGAAGAAATGTGAAATGATGCCAATGTGGATAATAATATAATTACTTTCCATGCATCACAACAAAAAATTCATTTTAAATTTCCTTAACTTTAAAAATTAGTGTATTAGACTGGTTGGATCTCTCAGCAATTAAAAGCACTGGGTGCTCATTCGGAGGACATAAGTTTGATTCTCTGGCTCCACATGACAGTTCACAATTGTCTGTAACTCTAGTTACAGAGGATCCATACACTTTTTTGACCTCCATGAGCAATGGGCATGCAAATGCTATATAGAAATATATAAGATAGAGGAATTTTACTCCAACAACATGGCTGATCTCAAAAGGTCTCACATTCAAAGAGATAGGTCTATCTAGAATTCAGAGAAGCCAAACACATTTAACTCTTCCGGCACACAATTAGTATACACCTTTAAGGTAAAATTAGTTTGTAGAAGGAAGTACCCATGTTTGAAAGTGACTTCTAATTGAGGGACAGACAAAGTGATCTATCGGAGACAGATTAGCCAGATTGAATCAGTGAAAGGATACTCCTAACAGTCAGGTTAAAAGCCATTTAAGGGCAATGCTGTAAGAGAGAGTAAGTTCAATTGGTTCAGTTGAGTTCATTTGAGTCAGTTGGGAGTTATTACAGTAAGTACAGTGCACTGGAGTTGAGTTCCTTCAAGACACTATGCAGTTCAGCCAGGTCAGTAGAAGCAGGTGAAGCCAGTGAATAACAAGGGCCAGGATATTAGTACACATTGCTAGAGTTAGTTTTAGGCCAAGCAGAGCAATTCAGTGAGAAGGTGAAAGAAGCCAGATGGAATCAGTCAGCTCAGAGAGGAGTTTGAGCCATAAGAGCTAAATTGAAGTAGCCAGCCAGAGTTCAGAAAGAACTAAAAGATACATTTACATAGGTAAAACACACACACACACACACACACACACGTGTGTGGGGGGGGGCTGGACCTAGCCTCCCCCCACATGTACACACATTTGCAGCAATTGTTCATCTTCATCTTCACATGGTGTGATGGCTATTCCTGGTTGCCAATTTGACTATATCTAGACAGGACTACAATCCAGAAATGGAGGACAAACCTGTGATCCAAATTTTAAGGCTAGAATACAGGTTTCTGACCTGGATCTTGACATGGAGATCTCAAGGCATAGTGAACATAAAAATTTTAGGCCTAGGCAAGGTAGTACATGCCTCCAATGCCAGGAGACTGAGGCAAGCAAGTTTCTGAGGTCAAGGTCAGCCTGGAACAAAGTAAGCTTTAGATTTAGGCATATTGTTACATACCTCAAATATGAACCATCCTTTCTGCTGGACACCTACATAAAGACATTGAAGAAGGAAGAGCCACTCATGTTTGACTGCTTGCACTTACTTGCCAGCACTTCTGTTAGAACCTACTTCTACAGAAGACCAGCTTAAACAACTAGCCTCTAAGGACTGAGCAACTACTAGAAACTTGGGCTTCTCATTCACAGCTGCACATAATCGGATGAGTTGTTCTAGAGAATGTAAGTCATCACAGTAAATTCCATTAATATATAGAGACATTCCATAATTCTATGACTCTAGAGAACCCTAAGACATATATATGGGTTCCTTTTCAATTAGAGTAGGGCTGTCTCTGACTCTGTTGCCTGCCATTAGAGATTCCTTCTTCCTACCTGGACTGCTTATGTAAACATATCATATTTGTTTGGGCCTCAGTGGGAGAGAATTTTTAAGGTCTTAGTCTTGCTGGAACTAGATGTTCCAGTGTGGTATAAAAGGGGTATTTCAACTTCTCTGAGGAGAAGAGGAGGAAATGTGAGGAAGGATTTGCAAGGGCAGGGCTGGGGGAAAAGTAGGGAGGGCGACTGCAATTTGGATATAATATGAATAAAATAATAAAGAAAAACTTTATTTGAAAATCAAGTTATAAGATCTCACAGCTCTTAGATAATCAAATCCTTCCCTTCTCTAATAAGAATGAAACTTGTTATTTGATTTTTTAATTTATTATCTCTGCCACTACTTAAATACAGAGTTCTACTCTGTGTGAAGTTTGAAAATATATATTTCATAAAAAAGATAATTTTGGCCTATCAGGTGGACCATGCAGTTGACAATAATAATCATTCAGACTAAATAATGGGAAAAGAGGTTATTGATTACTGTTAAGCATAATAAACACTGTATCAAATTTTACATGATGACAGTACTATGTAAACATGTTGTACCTGCATATTTGGGAGGTGGGAAATTATGGAATCAATGTTTGCAGCTGATTTTTACAATTAAACATCTTTGTTTAAGTTAAGGTACAATTACATGCTGTAAGATATACTACACAGAGATTTTGGTCTTTATCAAGTTTTCCCAATGATGATATATTGACATACTTTATACTGTCACAACTAGAAGACTGGTAAAATTGTTATTCCTTCTTCTAAATGCCAAATGTGTTAAAACTAAAGATGAAAAGAGAAGCAATAATTACTATTGACTGCTTTTTCACAAGTATGACTAACTCCAATTTGATGGCAGTTAAGGAAGGTCTATCCATCTGGGTAGCAGATATGCTAACTATTACCATTGTCTGGCCTTTCAGACAGCTATAGGAACACATAAGAGAATAGATTATGCTGTTCTGTAAATGAAAATTTATTTCTATTAGTCATTACTTACTAATTGAATTAACAGCTTTAACTTTTTCATGAAAAAAATCATTTCTTGACTTTCTTTTCCCTTCAGAAGCAGGCCTTCTCCTTGAATTTCCATCTCTAGATAGTGAATACTCTCCCTGATTCCTGGCATACTGCGCAGGAATGACTGAACTTTGTTTCTGACTTAATCCCTGTCTCACTCCCTTTCTTCTTAACCTTTAAGAAAGAGAGTGGAATCAATCTGAGAAAAAATAAAAAGCAACTTGCCCCTTACATGCATTTACACCATCATATGAAAGCACAGTTAATTTGGTTCTTACAATCTGCAAACAGATGGGCACTAAATAGCAACAGGATATTGCTATATTGTCAATCATATCAATGGAACTCAAAGTTGTTGATTTGCTTCCCACTTAAAAAATGAATACGAATTAAAATGCAAATGAAATAATAAATGCAAACCATTTGCAAATTAAAACACTCCCCTGTACAAGAAAATTGAAATAAGACAATGATCCTGTCTTGAGGGAGGCAAGGTAAAATATCAATCAATAGGTGCTTATTTTGGCTCATCAGCTCATCATGTCTTCAGAATACCATTCAATATGACAGGGTTTGAGAGCCACAGTTGAAAACAGTAGCTGTTTCTTTTT
>NW_022196897.1:33518346-33531678 GCF_008632895.1 Mastomys coucha | reverse complement strand
TTTTCCTCAGAAAAACATATGACATAAAAACAAGTATCAGTATCTTACAGACTGAATGAGCTACATGCAAATTAGTTAACAATTATGGTTGAGTAAGAATCATATTTAACAATTGAATGTCATTTCATACATGAATTATCATAGGGCAATTGAGAGGTAGTATCATAAGGCAATTGAAAAATACTATTACAAAGCAATTGAAAAGGAACAGAGTATATATGGAGAAGTCAATTCTACAAGGGCAAATGTCACTCAAAGTAGATTTTACTTTTTGAGTCAGAAGGAAAACAAAGACCTCTTATATCCCGAATATGAATAGAGTGAGAGAGTTACTACCTCACGGATCATCTTCAGATGATGCGCTGAACAAGATCTGTAGGAAATGTCCAGGTTTTAACAAGATTGACTGTAATTTCTCAAGAGCTTTGTAAGATTATTTTCTACTATATAAAATTGTAGAGTACAATTTATATATTCAGTGATATCTCATCAAGTTTAATTGCTTAACCAAATGACCCAGAAGTAATTTCAGATTTGTAATATTTTATCTCTGTTCTTTTATACCCAAATACATTACTATTGACCTACTATCACCTTTAACTTTTATTTCTAATCAAACTTTCCTTCTGAAAAGAAACACCTGTCATTTGGAACATCTGTCTGATGCTTTCTGGTGCTCATTAAGTGGAATCTGCAGATAATATTTTCTTTTACTTCTAGTTCCTTTGCAAAGCTAATGGCATCAAATACACATTTTAAGCTTCTGGGATTTTAAATGACTATTTCAAAAAATTTAACCCCGTTTATCCATGTTTGAACCGAATGTTTATCCTGGGAATTATTAGAAATATAGTCCTAAAACAGATTGAAATTGTATCTAGGATAACTAAGAAGTTACTTAACCAGAAACTTATACATATATTTACTTTCTGAAAGTAGTTTCCAAGTAGAAATTGACATGTTAAATTGTGATTGAAAGTTACAATTATCCCACTATATTTTAAAAAAAGAAAGAAAGAAAGAAAGAGAGAAAGAAAGAAAGGAAGGAAGAAAGAAAGAAAGAAAGAAAGAAAGAAAGAAAAAGAAAGTTTCGAGAGCTTTCCTATGACACCTTATGTTTTATGTTACTTGTTTTTATCCTGATTTATATCAAAATCTCTCTGATTACATAATACCCGCTAGCATAATCCCTGGTGGTAGTTTGTTCTACTAGCTGAGCTCTATCAAGCCAAGTACTGCCATAAGTCAATGACACTCAGGCCTGAGCTATCTTTCTCCCTCCATGAGAAAAGTGTGTCATTAGACAGAAGTCCACTAGGACATCAAGGGAAAACTTTGGCCTTCCAAGAAAGCAGTCACAGCTTGGACTAGAATTTAAAAAAGCTACCATAAATCAGTGTTTTAAAGTCACTAAAGATTGTCTGTATGTATAAAGATTGAGCTGTGAATCTATTCACAAAAGAAAGTAACTCTCCACCTCCAAATTCAAGAACAGAACCCTCCTCTCATTCAGATACAATCCCTAGCATGTGATGTGGGCACATCCTCCACCTCCTCATGCAGTACCTACCACAGAGCAATTCCTTTGGTATTGATTTGAAAAGGAGAAAGAAAGATGAGAGGAGGAAATGACAGAATGAGATAAACTTTGAATATCCCACGCCACTTAGAAAAATCTGTTTCTCCTTCATATTTGTATTTGCATTACTAGTTAATTGTGAGAGAATGTGAGGGCTATCAGTCTTTAATTTATGATGATGACGGGAAGTGTCTGCAGAAAGGATAAAACCTGTAAGACTTGATTAGAACTAGGCAGTTACACTGAGGTTTCCATTAAGATGAAAGTAACAGTTACTCAATATGAAGTAACTTAGAAGCAAACATGATTTATAATCACATTTTTGGGCATATTGATGAAATAGAGGTAGGGCAGACATTTAGTTACTAAAGGAAAACCTCACCCTGAGCTCTATCTCTGTTTGTTTCTTCTTGAGTTTGTACAGTACAGAAAAGATGTGGACCAATTTTCCATTACATGTATTTAAGCTTTCAAAATATAGTCTCCTTTATTTCTTCAAGATTTTATAATAGAGGTCATACTGTCCAGTGTAGCAGCAAAATCTGAGTGTACTCACTAAGAATGTAAAAAGTTGGAATGCAGGTTTGGAAAGGCAATTTATAAGAAACAGGATTCTCTCTGTACAAGCCAAAAGTAATTATCACTTTATGACTGTTAATTCAATGTTTGTTAAAGTAAGGAAACAGGGAAGAAACTAAAATTGAATAATTTGAATTGCAATGGAATTTGAAGAATAACTGATAGGAAATAGCTAGTACAGGTGCAAAACTTTGGAAAGAGAACAAAATGCTTTCCTAAATATTTTCATCTCTTATTAATGATATAAGTTAACATGGTTTATCCAAGGCCTAAGTTATCTTATATTAATTGGTAACAAAAGCCATGTGTATAATATAGATGTAAATTTAATAGTCTGCAAAGCCACTTGAAACATATGTCAAAATGTAATTGGAATTATTTCATTACATTGAATCACAATTAATAAAAATACCCAGTAATATACATTAATACAATTCCTTTCTTGATATGCTTCTTTAAATATACCTATTTGGGGGCAAGGAGATGATTCAGCAATTACCACTCTGGAAGAGAAGCCAGATTCTGTTTCCAGCCAGTACCCCTCAAGACAGCTTATAGGACTCTTCAACAATAGTTCCAGTACATCTGACCCAATTCTCTATCTTCCTCTCATTCCAGACACACATGTGATGCACATACATGCATACAAGGAAATCACTCATGCACATCAAGAAAAAAAATAAATCTTTGTATCCTTCATTTTTCTGGAACTCTTTGTTGGCTTGGCCTGAATGAAGAAGAGACAGCCTGAAACTCCCACACCTTAGTAAGGTTCAAAAGGCCTTCAGAAAAACTGGTTGTTTTTAAGATTTGTCTTTTTTTAAATTATATGTGTCTCTGTGTGGGTATATGCATATGAGTCCAGGTGATTTCAAGCCTCCAGATGAGAATGGCAGGAACTAAATTCAGTTCCTCTGAAAGAACAGTGTATGATAATCAATGAGTTAACTCACCAGCTGTTCTAGTTTGGTTTTCTATTGTTCTACTAAATACAATAATCAAAAGCAAATTGGAGAGGAAAGAGATTATTTGACTTATACTTCCTTGTCACAGTCCATCAATGAGGGAAACAAGAGATAGAACTCACTCTCTGGCTCATGCTTTTCTGGTTTTCTTATACTGCCCAGGGTGGCCTGAATAAAGATAGTCCTGCCACAATGAATTGTGCCCCTTTCACACCAATCATTAGTCAAGACAATGTCTCCCAGATATGGTCATAGCCCACTCTGATATGCGAAACCTGTTAGTCTAAAAAGGCTTTTATGTTTGCTTTACATAATGTCTGGCCATGCACTCCTTTTGATTGATGTGTTTTGTTTTCCTCTTCTCATCCTAAGAAGTTATCTTCTACTTATCTTCATATCTCAGGTTAAGCATTTGCTTGTTTGTTGTTAAGTATTTGTTTGTTATGTTTAAATTTATCAAAAATCAAGCAAACAAACAAATGCTTTATGGACCTGTCTACACTGCTATCACCAATTAATAGTGAATTGCCTTTTTAATTATTCTCACAGAACTATTTCATTATTCTGTTTGTAATTACACCAGTGATGGTGTTTAACCTTATCTGTCTAATTCAACTATATCAAAAGCGAAGCTAGAAAAGGTTGTCTGGCTCTACTCACAATTGAATAGGCAGCTCTTGAAGAGTTTCTTACCAAAGATAAAAACCTCTTTCTATGCATATACAAATTAATAAGCTGTTAGGAGGATGGATAGAAAAACAAATGTATTGGGATATGAGTAGATCAATGGATAATAAAAGTTCACCACACACATGAAGGAACAGGCACCTCATGACAAAGGCAGAAAAAAAATGTAATTGTGGGTTACCATCTCGTGCTTGAGTCACAATCCTAGAAAAATGAGACTAGAGGGGTGATATGAAACCTTGACTGATTAATTTAGAAACTTAGATTTTTCATCCTGTGGGCTTTGAAGATTGATGTAGACTGTTAGGATGAATATTTGCTTATTTATTAAGATAACCCAGCATCTTTTGAGGATGAAGAACCAAAAATAGAGAGATTATTTATATGAAAGCTAGGGAAATGAAGATCTGATTATAGAGATATGCTATTCAAGGATTACCTAACCTGAACAGTAAAAAAATAAATAAATAAATAAATTAGCTACCATACTGTACTTGGGAGGAGAGACTCAGAGTGACTGATGCATACAGTGAGTGAAGAATATGCATATATAATGGTAGAAAAAAATGCTGGTATGTGATGCATAGTTGGCAATGGTATGTTAAGTCAATCAGGGATTGTGTTTTAGCCTTTATTAATTTTATTTTTATTAATAGTTTTAAAAATATGGCTAACTAAACTAAGGAAATAGCAAAATTTTTAAAGCAGTGAACACACCCAACATAATTAACTAGGGGCTTACAGAGACTGAAACAACAAATACAGACCCATAAGAGTCTGAGCTGGGTCCTCTTCTAACACATTAAGGTATATAGCTTCGAATTATTGTGGAACTCCCAACAGTGGCAGTGAGGGTTGTCTCTGACTCTTTTGCTTACTCTTGGGACTCTTTTCCTCCTTCTGAATTGCCTAGTCTAGTTTCACTGTTTGGTTTATATCACTAGAAGGATTCTTCTTCTCCTCCTTCTCCTTCTCCTTCTCCTCCTCCTCCTTCTCCTTCTCCTCCTCCTCCTCCTCCTTTTTCTCCTCCTCCTCCTCCTCCTTCTCCTCCTCCTCCTCCTTCTCCTCCTCCTTCTCCTCCTCCTCCTCCTCCTCGTCCTCCCCCTTCTCCTTCTTCTTCTTTTCTTCTTCTGCCTCTCCTGGTCCTCTTCCTCCTCCTTCTTCTGGTCCTCTTCCTCCTCCCCATTTTCTTCTCCCCCTTCTCTTCTTCCTCCTCCTCTTCTTTCTCCTTCTCCTTCTCTTTCTCTTCCTCTCCCTCTCCCTCTGCTTCTCTTCCTCTTCCTCCTTCTTCTCTTCTTCCTCATTTTTTTTATTATTTTGAAGGAAAATGGAAGAGGTGTGGATCTGGGGAAGAGTGGAGGTGGGAGATAGATTTGGTGGAGGGGAGGGAGGGAAAACTGCAATTATGATGTAATATATGAAAAAACAAAATAAATAATAATAACAATAATAATAATGTCAAAATCCTCTCTTATCCATTATGTATGTGTTGAGGTGGCAATAAAAGGACATTATTATTATTCATAAAAAATAAAAATAAAAACTGGTTGATAGTAGGAAAGTTTAAAGTTATCAGTTCATGAAAATGATACAAAAATTTTCCCTAGCTTATTTGATAATGTTTAATTATATTTTAGGTAATTTCAAAATTATTTGTACTTTTAAATATGTTTTAAATTATAAAATAAAATTTCTAGAAAATATGGTATTAAACACTGTTTGAAGGTAATGCCATGTAATAGCTACTCAGTTTCTAAAGAGAAACTTGAAAAGTATTTATTTGTTAATTTATGTTCCTGTTAATTTATGTATGCCTGTTCAAATGTGAGTACACAGAGGCCAGTAGAAGGTGACAGATACTCTGGAACAAGAGTCACAGACTGTTGTGAGCTCTCTAATGTGAGTGCTGACATTATTGTACATGAAAACATTTATGTTTAGTGTGGCTTCTTAAGTACTCAAAGACTGTGTTACCTTTCCTTTGCATGATAAAATATAGGGAAGAAATTTTCCTTGGCAAGCAAAGTTGGTTCCATTGTGTGAACACTGAGATTCTCCAGGACTACTGGTATCTCCTAAGGGAGTAACTGCTCTGTGCCTATCTTCCTCCCCTGCCACATGGCCTAACCCATCCTCCAATTTTCTTTGTTCCACTTTGAAATCTGAGCTATGGACTCCTGATAATCACATCCCCTAAACTATTCTACAGCTTGGCAACTAATAAGATTTAGTCAATTGGAAGACATGCAAGAATCTGAAAAATGAAAAAGGGAAATATTGTTCCTGACCCTTCTGTTCTGTGGATCCTTCTAGAGCTTTGTCCTTTGTTCTAGTTCCACTATGCACAATACTCATGCTGATGTTGCTCTCAATACCCACCTATTTCTGGGACAGCTGATATTTTCCATTATTTATAATCAAAGTATAAATATAAATTGTTTCACTGTTAATTTTTTCCTAAAATAAATTTTGTTTCCATATAGAACATATCATGTTCCAATGTTATATAGAGCCCTGCTTTCAATAGTTACTCCACCATTGTGACTTGTAGGACAAGAGCAAGTTATGACTTTGGATGTTCACACTTGTAAAACGAGTATGATAAAGAGATGAGCTTAATCGCAGTCTTCTGAAGACTCGGTGAACAAAAGAATATAACCTACCCTCAGATTAGTCCTCAGTGATCTGACCAACATTAGGGAAGAAATTAAGTTAAAGTAAGTTATATTTTCATGAATTATGCTAAGAGAAATGTTTGTGTTTTATTTAATATGCTAGTGAGGAGACACTGGAATGTCCTAGATTCTATACTCTACACCAATTTTCTCCTCAGTGGGCAAAAGAAATATAGGCCTGACAAGATGAGATCTACAGGTCAGGACTTTTTCATATCCTAGTTTGGAACTGTTATTTTGTATGCTGTCATATCTGTAAAACTTACATCAATTTATATCTATAATCAGTTATTTAGAGCTTAAATTCCTGTTTTAATTACAGGCAGAATTATCAGTTTTAGATGTTTTTATCATCATATACGTGAGAGAAATTGCATATGTTCTTATTTAGAAAATTATTATAAAGGCATATTGGAAGTATTGGTTATTCTCAGTGTGCAGATTTTCTATATGTTGCAGAAAAGAGCAACCTTAATTGATACTTTTTTAATGGAAAATTCATATGCAATGCAATGGAAGAATACAGTATTAAAACAAAGCTAGAGTAAAAAATGTTAGAAAAATAGAATACATATATGATGCCAGATCAAAGATTATATATGACATCAAAGTCTAAGAAAGACTGTATTATATAGTGGCCAAGAAGTCAGGGAAAAAGAAAGTGCTCTAAGGAATGTATCAGTTCCTCTTGAGCCGTCCATCTACATCAGATCAATAGCTCTTCCAACCATGGGACATTCAAGCTTTCAGCTTGAGAAATTGAAGTTCTCAAAATAAGTCAGGGTTGCAACACAAGTCCATCATGGTGTGTCACAGAAATGAAATGAGTTGTCTCTTGCTCGATTGATGACTGACATCAAACCAGAAGGAAAAACAGAATAAAATAAATGAGACAAGGTTTTTGAAAAGTTGTTTCTGAGACTTCTGTGTGCAAAGTTTACACTGAGGAGCTATGCTATGCTTAAGCACATGCATAACTTGCCTCCCAGTAATGAACCACACAGCATTCTGTGTGGTGCCCATGAAACAAAGAAGAGAGTAGTCCATGGAAAATTGTTTACTGCAGTGATATTTTTTTACAAGATCTGTACAAGAAACCCAGAAATCATCAGATTGGGATGCTTATGGCCAGCAAACACCCAATGACTGGGAGAAGATGAGAAAGACAAGGGTGGGAACCGATTATTTTTAAAGGCAAAGTGATGATATAAATCTTACATAATGGCCAGACCAACATACACTGTCAGTGGCCTTTCCTATAAAACATACTTGTAAGGAGAAAAATCAAAGGCTGTTTGGCATATGTTGCACTGTACAGCTACAAAGACCCCTGTAGTGCCTACAAACAGGCCAGTGAAATCAATGCATGGTGCAATTGCTAACTGAGCTTCATGGTGATGAAAGAAAAAGGAAGGGGAGAATGTTGCTGCCATTCTGCAAGTCTGCCTGATCTTCTGTTTTTCAGGCTTCCAAGGTGATTTCATTGAAAATACTTTCCACCAGTGTATACAGATGCCCTTGGAAATATTGGAGACTTATGAACTGCAATGCCTTAAACGTACAGGCTCTTTTTTCTTCAGTTATTGCCCGGGGCAATGAAAGTAGAATGGGAAGCAGTGAACATCCTTGGATCAAAGGTGAAGAATGCTGTGCTCAGAGGTGAGATAGCTGAATTGCCTAAGACCTGCTCCTTCCATGATTTCTAGTTAACAGCTTTTCTTCTCCAGGAAATTCTAAACCTTTGACAACTGCTGGGAGGCCTAGATCAAAGATCTTGAAATTAGTCTCTTTCTGGACTTGATTTGATATTATCTTCATAAATAATGTTTATCACTAAGGCTACTATAATATCTCAATCAGTTCATCTCTAAAATGGACCTTTCTCCTCTTAAAGCTCATGGTATAAGGGTGCTAATGGTAATGATAGCTAAAATGATTCCTTAAGAATTCAAAGATTTGACCTCTAAATATTAATGTATACAAATACCTTTATTCTGTTTACCTGCTGTGCAAAAATCAGGGGTTCTACTGTGAATTAAGTGTAGCTATGTGATGTTGCCTGAATTAGCCCTCACTCTGTTATCAAATATATAATTTTGTATAGAATTCCTGCAATATATACAGTATTTACTTTAGTGTAGTTAGAGGAAGCTTAAAGTACAGCTGTAAATTAGTGTTCAGAAAATTGCAATTGGAATATAATGGAGCGCACTTGGAAACACATGTTAGCAACTCTATGGCCTAATGTGTCCACAGATGCAATTATGTATGTGAAAGCATGAATTCCAATAGAGCACACAGCTAACGCTTCTGACTTTTTACTTAAAACGAATATTTGAACCAAAATGTTTCTTTCAGCCCTAAGTTGACATTAAATGAATAGGTGGTTATCACTCCCTAACAATCCCCACACCTTATTATCTTCTCTTGTTTTCCTTCTGACATGAACAAATATTATGCCCACACATCTTCACAGATGTCATGTTACAGGCATGAAAAATTATCAATGTTAATCTGGATTTTTAATTTCATACTAATAGGTTTACAGATAAAAGTTTAAATTGAAGTGATATCATGATATTTGATCCCAGTCTATTTATATTTTTCCTAATTTGTTCCTTTCTACTTTGTTTAGTACCACACCCTGCTCAGTGCTGTTATTACAGATGGGGTACTAAGTCCTATCCAACTGCTTATGTGTGTGCTGAGATTTGAAATCAGGTCTCCATGATTGTTCAACTAGCACTATTACCCACTGAGTTGTTTTCCAAGCCATATAAAAGTTTATTTAAGTAATTTACTATCTTTCTTCTGACTAGAGTCAATTAGGTAGGCATTAAAAATGTGTTATCAGTGAAAAATTCTGAACTCAGTTTTCTGAATTTGTGCTGTCTGAACAGGACATTATATTCCTTCCCTGATACCCACATAATATCCTCAAAATCCAAATCCCAAAAAAGTCAAGAGTTCTTTGGTGTGTGCCTGCTATAACTTTAGATGGCCTTATTATATATAAGACCTCAGCTCATAGTGATAACTGGTATTTGAGAATACATTACTGGCACAAATCTACTTAAACAAGAAACAAGAATGTAAAAGGCTTAAATTTTTAAGCATTTATTTGAAAGAAACTATTCTTAATGTAGTTTTTTTTTCCTTCATGGAGAAGGTAAATAGTGCCCCTGTCTTTAGAGGATCTGTCAAGAGGGTTACTCAGTTGTCTAGCTTGTTATCTTCCCCTGTATTCATTTCCGTGACTTGATAATGAGCCTCAGGAAGAATTTCAATCACTTGATACTGCTAATTTTATATTATTCCCACCTGCCAGCTTCCAGCATGGACTTGAGCTTGTTATAATGCTCCTTTGCATGACCGTATCAAACTCTTTCTCCATCCCTAGGAAGGGTTCTGACTATGCACGCTGTGTTCTTCTGCTCAGTGCCGATGTTTTTCTTCCTTTCCTTAGCATCTATTCTCTCGTCCTCTTCAATCCAACCAGATAACATGTTTCTATTTTATCATCTATTCCTTAAGACTGTGTGTTCTTCGTTCATTCTCATTCAATGGCTGCCATCTCCTTGCTGAAACTGCCTTTGCTTATCCAGCACACTCTGCCATGCTTATTTTATTTCTTATTCACCTCAAGCAAACACTGAACAGTGGGAAACAGTTAAGACCTGTATGACATCATCTGCTGATGACCCTGTTTGGGGGTTGGGAGGAAGGACAAAATCAAAACCTGCTTTTCAATATGTTTGGTAACTTAATGAATGAAGGATGAACCACCATTCAGAGCCACCCCTATAGAACTGAAATGTTCACTTTAATCAAGTAAACAAAACATATTAGGACAGAAAGTTGGAAAACCATTTTCTGAATTAATTCAGAATATATTCTTCATGTTGGGGTGATATTCTGTCCACATACAAGTTGCTCAGAAGTGAATATTATACCAGTGAAATAGTGAAGCTTGCTATGATGGCCTTAAGATATAGAAACAAACTTAAAGTTGTAGTTATATAGAATTATAAGTTAAATCAGGAGACTTAAAAATCTATTCTTCAAACTTCTTATGCTCAGTATATAGAATGTTAAGTTTTGTGTAGATTTTTATTGGTTTGATAGATTGCTAAAGACAGAAATAATGAGGAAAAAAGACAGAGAAACAGACAATGTGGCTACAGAGTAAAGAGTTAAAAATTGCTGGGTGTGAATCACTTAATTTTTTTTTCACTTGTCTCTTTGTCTGAAAGATCTGTGTCCAGTGGATCAATTTGTCATCAAGGAGGTAATCTATATTTACTTTACAGCAGGTACTGTAGCTCTTAACTCTGCATTTAGCTGATTCAGCTCCTAGCTAAACTACTTTGACCTCAGAAATATTCCCTGCTAACTGTCCTCCTGTTCACTCCAATTTGTACTGCCTAAATGCTTACTGCTGAGTGTCCCTCTGGCCATTTTGAAAGGTGTTTCATCACACTACAATAAACGTGAAATACGGATGCACTCAAAATGGCACACACAGACACACACACACACACTCACACACACACACACTGCACCAGCTGGATATCGACATGGGACTGGACAGGAGCATTTATTACACTTTACTTTTCCACCATTGTCTACCTTTGGCAAAGGAAGATTGTAAGTGTCCCTGGTGGTCTATGCTGATCAATACTACATGGGAGTTAAATTAGGCCTCAAGTCAAGTACACATCAAAGTTGGCTGAGATACCTTCAACCTAAAATCCCTGGAAAATTTACATTTTTCCACTAAGTTAGCCAGTAATGGAGTGAAATGAGTGAGAAAAAAAGCAGCTGTCTCATTTGTTTCTTATGTCCTTGTCCAGCAAACCTGGTCCCATAGTTTGTATCTGTAGATGTGTCACAGTATAAAGCACTAAGACCTTTCAAAATCTCAGCTCAGAAACACTGAGGATTTAATGGCATGCCTTCCTTAAGGAAAATACAGCCTCAGGACATCAAGTATGTGAGAAACTCTGACTGATTATCAAGTTTTTCTATGTGTCCTATTTCAAAATTATCTTCTAAATACTGAAAGTGACTTGGAAAGTGAATGCACCTTTGGATGTCAGAAAATACTTAACAAAACTTTCATTTATTAGCTCTTAATTCTAAGTCACAGCATCTATAAGAAACATAGTCTAAGTAGATAGCACTCTAAATGCAGAGCCCGGCATTTGTTCTGGGAATTTGTAAGATTTATATTGGAAGGCATTTGGTCTTACCTACAGATTTCACTACCTTCAAGTTTGCTCCATTTTGTGCCTTTCATTTTTTAAATTTGAATTTATATGTGTGTGCCTGCATGTTTGCCTGTAGAGTGTGTGTATGGAGTACCTATGCACACCAGATGAGGGCATCAAATCCCCTGGAACTCAAGTTAGACAAGGTTGTGTTCTGAGAACTGTATCTTGGTCCTCTGGAAGAGCAGCCAGTGCTCTTCTTAACCACTGCAGCATCTCTCCAGCTCTGAAGATTATTGTTTTTAAAAAAAATCAGGTCAGCCATATTCTTCAAAGAATTATTCTTACTTCTATTTAGCACTTTGCCTTTCCTCCCTTAAACAGAACCTGGTAATAGTGAAACGTCTTGTCCACATTGCTCTGGTGCATTTCAGGTAAGTGAAATGCCTTGCCTTAACTTTAGTTTCTTCTGCTATACTAATAACAGATTAGTAAGTTGGTCAAATGTCTTCCATGGGGGACGGTGTATTCACTGATTAAAATGGTTAGCAAGCGATCTAATAGGATTTTGAGAAGACTTCCTAAGAATGTTGCCAGTTTTAAATACAATTCACTGGCAATGTCATGGTCTGGGACTGAGAGTGGAAGACCCTGACTGTGTATTTGCAGAATGTGGGAAATCCCCAAATGGGTAGTTGGCTTGCAGGGCAGCCTTGTCAAAGTCACCAGCTAGCAGTACAATGGCAGCCAGAGCAGCCCCACAGTCCGGTAACCTCCCATGGTTTGTTAATATTTAGTACTGTACCATGGACTTCTGCTACAAGAGTGGGGAAGTCTATACACTACTCCCAAAGCTTTGTATAAAGATCTTTTGGAAAAGTAAAGCAGTCCTCATTCTGAGAGTCTCCCTGTGCACAAGTGAAGGTCACCCATGACTCAGAACAAAGATCTCTGGGTCCAGCTTTGTATTTTTGACACTTTACTGTGAATTGTCAAGAAGAACTGTAGTCTTTGTTCCTGAGACATAATCTCTGAGAAGACCAGCAGGGAGAATGATGCTTCTTCTGTAAACGGATTCCACAGTCTGTTGAAATTCTGGGATGTGGCTTTCGAACTTCTCTCATGAGGAGTGCAAGTGTCCCAGTAACCTGAGGCTCATGCAGGCTCTGTCCAGCAAATGCACTTCCAGCTTTGAGCAACAAGATTAATTTTCTCTATAAACCCTCCTTGACAAACCCTTATTCTGTCTCAACTCCACCCCACAGATACCTGGCAACAGTTACCTGGCAATGCAGGTAGGTCTGACCCACTATGAAAGGGGCTGCATGCCCCTTCTCCCTCTCTTGATCTTTTGCCTATCTCTTTTGCTTCTTGCGCTCTTGCCTTCCCTCTTGGTCCCCCTCTCCTCCCATTCCTTTCCCTCCACTCTCCAAGTGGTCATGGCAGGCCTCTACTTCTCTACTCTCTCCCTCCCTCTCCCTTTCTCTGCCTCTACTACCCTCTTAACTCCCCTCCCCATGCCCTGAGTAAACTCTATTCTATATTATATTGTACTGTCATGTATCTGGTCCCTCAGGAAAAGGTATGCCTTGGCCCACCCCCATAGGACATACCTTATACTTTTTTTTTTTTTTTTT
>NW_022196897.1:33484944-33518273 GCF_008632895.1 Mastomys coucha | reverse complement strand
TTTGAGATAGGGTTTCTCTGTATAGCCCTGGCTGTCCTGGAACTCACTCTGTAGACCAGGCTGGTCTCAATCTCAGAAATCTGCCTGCCTCTGCCTCCCAAGTGCTGGGATTAAAGGTGTGCGCCACCACTGCCCGCCTTACACTTCTTATTTTTATAAACACATCACTTATGGTCCATGATGAAATCAAGGGCATGCTGGTGTCCATGGTCTGTGCTGCAATCAGAGACCATAGGGAGGTCCACATTCCATGCCACAAATGGCCATTATGGGCAAAGAAGCTTCTTTTGTAGTAGTATTGATAACAGCAGATTGAGGATGGAAAACATTAAAGGTTCCTATGACAACCCACACCTACACACAAAAAAAGAAAGAAAGAAGAAAAAGAAAAGAAAAGGAAAGGAAAGGAAAGGAAAGGAAAGGAAAGGAAAGGAAAGGAAAGGAAAAACTCCAATCTAGACAGGAAGCCATTGAAAAGAGTGCTTAAAAATGGTGATAAAAATGAAGTGCATCTCTTCACAACTGTTGCCTGGCGTGGGAGTGGGAAAGGATTCAGTTATCTTTAAGAGGCTGGCCTATGGGGGTTTGACTATATTCCAATGAGTACAAGGGCAACACAAAATATACTTCAATGTTTAAGGTTCTATTTGGGGGGGGGGGTAAGTGGGAGTGTAGACATGGGAGGAATGAGAAGTGAGTGTGATTAGGGTGCATTGTTTAAAATTCCCAAATAATAAATATATTGTGTGTAAAGCAAAAAAAAAAAAATTGACTATGTTTGTTTTCTTTTTCCTATATACTGACTATGGAAATCAGATCACTGTGGTTCTGTTTTCTCTGGTAGGTGTAATCCCATCAGGATTTGTTTTAATCTGATAAAATCATGTCTCCAAAGAGAGTCAAAAGAAGTTGGTCATCTGCCCTGTTAGTTGGGCAAACACTGACTCTTGCCTACCTCCAGAGACCTTGCCTCCTTCACTTTCTGACCCCAGATTTGTGGTTGCCATTGTTTCTGTTTCCTGCCAGAAGAAAATTCATCACATCTAATTATGTCACTTATTATAATTAGTTAATAAGCTAAGATATACATGTGAAAATAAAGTTTCTCAAAATATCACCTAGCAAGCAGCCCCTAATCTTTAAACAAACTCTTTTTCTAAAACATGAAATTAGTATACTATGTACTTGTCCATTGCATTTAAAATGGCTTGAAAGAAAGGCACATGTAAGATTGAAAATAATGTGTTTTAAAACTGCAAACAATTGACCACACAGCTAGAATGAAAGAAAACTATTTTGAAATATAAGGCAGGTAGAGCTTGGTGCCTTTCCCTGGTAAGCAATTTGAATCCAATTTGTGGCAGAAAGTGCAGCTTTCCTGATCAATGGGGAGCATTCAGCACAGCTGACACACTACACCTGACCCAGAGCCAACCTGGCTGGGGACCTATTAGTTATACCTGAGGGACTCTCCTTGGCTTTTATCTCCGAGGACATCTCCTAGGATTACAGGTACTTGAGGCTAATTAGGTCTGCTCTATTACCTGCCATGAAGGCCCTCTGTTTCTACAACATCCTGTTTACCTCCCAATTTCAATGAGATAATCAGGGTTCCACAGTGCAGGAAAGGTAAAATGATAGCCTAGTGTGCTGCTCTGCTCTGGCTGCCTTTATCTGATAATACCATGCACTGGTGCCCACGTGCCACACACACACACAGTCGCACACTGGAGGGTAACAGAGATAATAGCCGACTGACCTGCTACAATTTTACCTGTTTGCTTTGTTGCTTTTCCTCAGAAGTCAGTCTCCTTTCCAATGTAATTATGTAATTAGAGCTAAAGACTACAAACAAACAGAGATTTGCCCCCTCCCCTTGAGCTCTGAAGTGAAACCTTTTAAATGCTAAGCTTCTGGAAGCCTACAGATCCTGACACATGGTGGCAGACCGGACTTACCTCCTGGATTCTCAAAGCAAAGGAAGCAGGAATAGGCAGCAGGGTCTGTGCTGTGTGTGGGCATTTGTTCAAGATTTTGAAGATGCGGTTTTGGTTTCCTTCAAATTAGCATGTTCTTTAATTGTACGGCATATTCATAATATCATAACAAGTTATGATCATGGATCAAAATGGACTCTTTGAAAATACAGGTCTCTTCTTTATAACTACTCTTTATTATAGGAGTGCCCTTCTTGCTTATTATATGTGAGTTACAGAGTAATTATGTTGGTGTGCACAGTCAAATGTTCTGTTACAATGAAATTCTCTAAGGCCTAACCAAAAGATTTTACACTTAAAACCTATTTTTGCAGCTCATAGGGTAAATGGCCTTGTGAGGCTACCATCTTCAAACAGCACATGGTCCTTGTGAACATGAGCAGTATCATTGTGCATTCTGGCTTTTGCTGATCCTTTTGTGGCTAGAAAGCAACAAAGTCTCAGGAGAAATCCCATGCTCCTTTTTATGTGCTTGATTGTAAAGATCTGTGCTTCCACAATTATGCCCTCTGTCTCATCTTCCAAGGCACTTCATCCTGTTAATGAATCCACTGTAGATAGTAGAAATTGGAGTGGGGCCAGAAGTCCCACACTGAATAACCCAGGTGGGTTAAAGTGGGTACACTTACTGTGGGATCAACACAGAATTCCCTTGCAGATTATTTCCTTCTCTCCCCTTCTTGGCAAAGTGACATACATTTGAAATAACTGCTGATTCATATTTGGATATTCAAGCCAGTCCAGAGAAATTGCATGCATACTTAAGAGTACCTTGTTCTTATATCTTATATAACTTATAAAACCATGCTACAAGGGTACCTAGAAAACTCATGTTAAGACGATCGACCATCTCCAAACTCTCGGTCTCCTGTACTTGAGGGTGCTGTCCCAATCAGTGTTAGCAGGTTTATATGTATATACTCACCCTCTAGCTATGGTGGATCCAAAACTTCTGCATCACCCCAGAATCCCACAATTACTCTTTGGGCAGGAATTCCCTCCATTCCTTCTTACTCTCTCTATTCTTGCTGCTTATTGTCCTCACCCAAAACTCTGCCACTTTATAGGGTCTCTTGAAGCTTTACAACCGAACTGAGGACTATGAATTTCTTACTCAATTACCTAGGTATCTGCTGGTGTGTGTGTGTGTGTGTGTGTGTGTGTGTGTGTGTGTGTGTGCGTGTGTGTACTTCTGTCAGCTCTCTGCCAGCAGGTCCAAGTGAGAGGAGAGAACCTGGTCCAGCCTAGTCTCTCCAGGGCTGAGCTGGATGTTGAGTGTGGACAGCCCAAAAGAAACACACAGAGCCATGAGTCTTGTTGAAGCAGGAACTCAATTTTATGTCATCAGCCTCTTGCTTATATAAGTTTATAACATAGGGAGGGGGATTTTTGGTGGGGTAAGATGACATAGGAGAAAGGGAAGGGTGATGAATGGTTTGAAGTAACTGAAAGGGCCAATGGCAAAGCTCTACCTCAGCAACAGTGGGGCAGAGGAAGAGCCAAACAGGTCTTGCTGAGTCACTCCTATACAGGTCTCAAAACTGGAGCCAGGCTTGGGTTTGTCCTCAAGGCCCAAAACAAGGCCAAAAATGGGGTCCAACATACTTCTACTATGACAGGGCCTAGTGGGTGTTTTGTTAGCAAAGCTCTAGTTATACATAATCTTAAGTCCATCTTCGGGGAGGGGCCTGGAAGAATAAAAATAGCCCACACTCACAGCTGAGAGAGTATCAGAATCCTCACTTAGGCTCACCAGTAAAGATGAGGCCAGCCAGTTAGGACTACAAGAAAGGAACATGTCCAGAATCTGGAAAGAAAGGTCTCAGTCTACTATGTGTATGTACATTCATGGGACAGTACATGGGCTGAGAAAGAGATTAGAAAACTAAAGTACTGTGGTTCCCATAGGCCATCTCGGGGAAACCCACACATCACTGTAGATGGGCTGCCTGGTCAAGTCCAAAGACTACTAGGTCAAAGAGTTTTATGTTACTTATAAGCCATGACTTCTGGGAGGAATCCACTCACATACTCAGATTACTTGACCACTCAATCCATTATTGTCTTAATTCTTCTTTAAATAAAATTATGCATGCAGAGGTTTTGTCCTGGTGTCAGTCTCAAATACTTTATGGGAATATGACACAGTTAAATTGTGAGGTTGTTATTCTCATGCTTTTTATGATTTTGGATTTTTGTTCCAAGAATATATTTTGACTTCTCAACTGTACCCCAGGAGATCTACACAGTTAGGGTAGTCTAGATGTTTGACAAAATTGGTAGTAGAAAATTCATAATCTGTCATGTTGATGATGTCAGTGACTTTAGGGTGTTGAGTGACATTAGTTCCTGCTTTAGGCATAACTTTTTCCTCAGGGAATACTCGAACTGTGGTGCTAGGCTGTGCTCTTACTTTCTTCTCCTGGGACAAATGTTTATAAAAATACAGATAGCTAAACCGAATGGTAGATCTCACTGCAGCATTTGATTCTTCTCTCCAGAAAAAGATATTCTTTGTCCTCTACCCTGTTTAATTTTGGTTGCTGTAATAAATCACTAACTAAAATCCTTAGGAAGAAAAGGATTTATTTGGCTTACACGTCCCAATTACAGTCCATCATTAAGGGATGCCAGGGCAAGATTGCATGCAGTAATGGAGTCAGGAACCATGGAGAAAAGGTACTTACTAGTTCATTCTCCATGCCTTACTCAGCTTGCTTTCTTATGTAACCCAAGGACACCAGGCCAAGCATATGCAATGGTCTTGGCCATCCTACATCTATCATTAACAAAGAAAATGCTCTATAGACTTGTGTACTGACCAGCTTGATGGAAGAAATTTCTTATTGAGGCTCATTCTTCCTTCAGGAATCTAGTTTGTGTTAAGTAGAAAACTCAAAAATGTCCATAGACCTATAGAACGTACCATAGGAACTAGAGAAGATTTCATGTTCCTGGGTTGTGGGGTGTTTGTCTATTTGGATATTTGTTTAATGCACACAGCTTGCACATCAATGAGTAGCCCTAGGTGGTTGTGCATTAGATCTGTTTTTTTGTTTTGTTTTATTTTTTGTTTGCTTTTTTTTTTTTTTTTTTTTTTTTTTTTTTTTTTTTGAGACAGAGTTTCTCTGTGTAGCCCTGGCTGTCCTAGAACTCACTCTGTAAACCAGGCTGGCCTCAAACTCAGAAATCCACCTGCCTCTGCCTCCCAAGTGCTGGGATTAAAGGCATGCATCACCACTGCCTAGCTGTCGTTTAGATCTTATAGAAAGTTTCTCCCACAAATATTCAAGGTGAAGCTTGATATTTTAGATGAAATAAAATCTCAGAATTATTAATAATATACTCATTGTTATAGGCACACTGGAGTGGGGAGAACCTACAGCTAGCCATGATGTCTAAAATATAGCATATGCTTTTCAAAACCAGTAAGTTTTAAAACCCTGTTGGCTTTACAAAGTGAGAGCTTTGAAGAGAATATCACAATGCCAATTTTAGCACATTCTTTTCAGTTTGAATTGGTACACTGCTGCTCAGATCATGATAAAATTTTAGAAAATTATCAAATTCCAGAGCATTACAATGGACTTTGCTCCAGATTACAACACTGAGTATCCTCAATGTTTTATAATGTTCTAAAGTTTGAAACTCTCAAGAGAATGTATAAATGATCCTGACATTTCTCCTTTAACATATTACCTAAGGGGAAAGGCTCCTTTCCCCAACAGACAGCTGCTGAAAATCCACTGCTTGGTGGACACATGAACTAACCTTGTAAGGGATATTTGCTCTTCTCTGCTCATAACCTGGCCTTATGACAAGGTGAGGAGGAAGGAAATGTTGCCGAAGGCATTTACAAGCCTTACAAAGACTTTATTAAGAAGAAAAACACCCACAGCTTTACAGTGGGTCTATCTAGGTCTTTTACCATGTTGGTCAGCTCTCAAGGGAAACCAGCAATATGAGAAATTTAAACACACAAAAAATCTACAAAAGTAACTTTATAATGGAAAGGATAAAATGCTTAAAGAGTGTTTTTTTGTTTGTTTGTTTGTTTCTTCAAACATATTCGGTGGGATAGTTAGAAGCTATAGAAAAACAATTTTTCTTTATCAAGGTCAAAGAAAATTCAGTTCATCCAGTCCACTCAGGTTTATGTTTCTGTTGTAGTTGTTTTGTTTTGTTTGTTTGTTTGTTTTGTTTCTTCAATTGATTGATTGGTTGATTGATTGATTGGCTTTTTTGAGAAAGTCTGACTGTGAGTCTGGCTGTTCTGGAACTGACTATGTCTATGTGGAAGGCCTCAAACTCAAGAGATCCACTGGTCTTTCCCTCCTGAGTTCTGGGATTAAAGGGATACACTATGATGTCTGGCGTCACTCACATTATTAAACTTATATAACTTATATAAAGCACTTTATTATTGTGAAGTATATTTATACAGTATGATTACTAAACACAAAGCGAGGTTGAAAATCACTAATTATAAAAGTCTCAGCACAACTTGCAATGTAAGAAACTCTTTGTGGCTCAATGTTTTAAGATTTTATATCTCTTTACAACTAAATTTCTGTGTGAAAAGGGGAAGGTAAATGAAACCTGCTATTCACCATATACTTTTCCTACTAAATGCCTTTACTAGTAGTTTACTTACAGTGTCAGCCTGAAGCTTACCAAAAAGAGAAAAGATTCTTTTTGTCAAACTTTAACTTATATTCTAGCAGATTTTACTAAGATTTGTTCAAAATGCTAAATATTATAACTTGGTAAACGGATTGCCTAGTAAGTACAAGACCTTGGGTTTAATGTACAATTATGCACATGCACACACACACACACACACACACACACACACACACAGACACACCTACTACTACGACGACATTGACCTTCTGCACGTTTGAAAAAGCAGAATGGCATCCACAGTGCAAAAATGAAGAATTAAATTATTTTATTTGCAACCAAAGGTATGTGAGTAAAAAGGAGTAGAAGCACTGAGGCCTGGCTGGGTCACCTGTAAGTTTATTAGACTTGACATCTTTTTGTTGCCACCTTTTCTGCTATCAAAAGAGGAAATGACTTATAAACCTAAATAAATTATTCTAAATATTAAGTAGACAATAAATACAGCTTTGAAAAATATAAGAAATGTTCTATAGTTATTACATTTGAAAGTAAAACCCAATTACTCAGTGCCTTGTTTAACATCTATAGAATCTAAACATTATTTCTCCTTACAAATGTTTACAAAGCTGGACATAGGGATGCATATCTTTAATCCCTGTACCCAGGAATCAGAGAAAAGAATGTTGCCAGTTTTAAACAAACCTGGACTAGATATAGAGATGGGGCTGGATCTACAGAGAACTGGCAGAGAAAGGGTAAAAATATTAGGATGCATTGCATAGGAATCTCAAGGAATTAATTTTAAAATGTATTTTAAACAATACTGAGCAATGAGAGCTTACTTTTCCTTTGCTTTTATTTTTTAAATTGATTGGGAAAAAAATCTATTTCTCCAACCCTAGAGGACATCCTGACAGCATGAATTTGACAGCATGCAAAAACAAAATACTTTCAATAGAGAAATGAAAAGTGTAAGAAAGAAGCACAGGAAAATGGCAGACGTGAGAAACTCAGACATCACAAGTGGAATGTCCTCCTGAGAGTCCATCAGCAGATACAGCATGAACTCAGAAAAAGACAAAGAACACAGAAAGATGAGGACTCAAATTAGAGACTGAAATATATGTGAAAATATTTTGGGAAAAGACAAGCCCGTAAGAGCTGAGAGTATATTAGTCATTTATGACCATATCTAAAAAGCTCAGGGACAACACTATTTCTCCCCACTTCTCCTGTTCCCCCCACCACTGTGTGTGTGTGTGTGTGTAAATATATAGATATATACTACCCTGAAACTCAACTCAAACTACTAAAAGTAAAAAAAAGACAAAGACAAAGAAATACTACATAAGGAAAAGCTATATATTACCAATGATAAGGACTTTTAAGAATGTCTCTCTGAAGACACAATGGCCTAGAAATAGTAGAAGGTCATTCTTTGCTATGCTGAAAGAAGAAAGCCCAGAATCAACAAGAATCAAAATTGGTCACAAAATAAAATCACTATGATGTCCATAACAAGATATTAGTTTGAAAAAATCATTTTTATCATCTTTTCTTCCTCTGAACTAATTAAGAATGAGTAAAGAAAAATAAGTGCATACACACACACACACACACGCACACACATACACACACACATCCAAATTGTTTGAGACAAGATGCAGTAACATCTTTTTTGTATTTTTTTAGAGTAAATATATTTAAGTCACTCTTGGCTCCCTTGCTACAAAAATGATCTATTAATTATATACATAATATGAACAAAATCCATAATCCACAGTTGTTATTTTTCTTAATTAAATTGCCCTGCTCAACCATAGCTCACACCTACCAGAAGACTATGAAGGCTACCTGGGAAACTTTTCCACTCTTTCTGTTTCCCCAACCTAAATTAAGAACACCAGCTGTAGTACCTCCTCTCTGTCCATGTCTTCTGAGGATCTCACATACCACCTCCTCCTGCCCATCCCCTCATCACCTCATCACTCTATTCTAGCTCCTAACTTTGGCAAATTCACCCTGGCCAGCCACAGCTCATGCTTGCTAGTTGACCAGGTAGTCTGAGCTGGATCTTCTCCACTCTCTTTGTTCCCCCTGAACCAATACTCAGGTTCACAATAGTGCTGCAACAGCTGAGCATCCCCCTTTAGCATCCCTTTCCCCCAGACTCTAACACCAGCAAGTGTTTTCCATGGACACAACAGCTAAACAGGGAAATAAATCAGAGAACACACAAGCAACATGCTGACAATCCAGAGACAAAACAGAAGGCAAGGAATAAAATACCATCCAACAAAGATGAACCCAAAAACCAGCAGCTAGACCTATCCTCACTGCAATTCAAGATGCCTAGACACCAGTGTAAGAACACAATAACAGCCAGAGAAATATGTCTCCACCAGAGTTGAACTATCCTAACACACCAGGCTCTGAATATTCCAGCATAACAGAAACACAAATAAAACACTTTAAACCAACCACATGAAGATGATAGAGGTCCTTAAATAGAATTAAAAACCATAAGGAAACCCAGGACCTGGTAGACACTAGACACAGTGGGCAGCTGTGAGGAGTGGAGAGAGAAGAAACTGCGGAAACTATGGTGAGGATGTATTGTGTGAGAGAAGAATCTACTTTCAATAAAAATAAATAACTGTATGTAAAAGTAATTTCTTATATATTTGTTTGTTTAGGTATGTGTGTACATCTTGCAACATGAATGTTAATGTGAGAGAAAAGCTGGATGAGTGGTTTCTCTCTGCAGCTATGTAGAATTCAGTGGGCAGGCCCAGGAGGTCATGCTTGGATTCAATCATCTTCAGTCACTGGGCCATATCTCCGCCCTGCCCTTTTAGAAGCTCTTTCTTCTCTAATAAGAAGGATCATTGACAGTAAAAATCCACAGTGTTAAAATCAAAACTACCATAAGTGTACACAAAAGACTTCTAAGGAAAAAGACATCTGAGGGACAGCCAACTAATATGACAAAGACAAAGTGGCCTCAAGGAGCACATGAAACACTGTTTCAGTGGAAGGTGAAGCTGGAAAAGAGGTGGCGCATGTGACTAAAGCAAACTCTATATACATAAATGTCACCCTAAATCCATTAATATATGCAAGATGTTTACACTTTCAGTTACAAAAATTTTGAATGTATTGTGAGTGCAAATGTGAATGTGTGATATCTCAGAATGGTAGGATATACTTGAGGTGATAGCTTGAAGAATAAGAGAAACAGACTTGAAAAAATATCAGTTTAAAAATATACATAAGTACAATGGCAATAACACTTTGAAGCTTTGGGTTCAGCTATTGTAGTGATATTTTCTTTTCAAGAGAATAATTCACTGGAATTATTGAAATAGTAATAAAGTAAATAATCCAGAAATGGGATATTGTGTAGCAATTTCCCCTCTTTGAAACATTCCCTCCAGGAAGGAATTAGAGGCTTAGGAGACTCAGGAAGTAGATACCTCCCAAGTCTCAGGAAGTGCTTAAAACTAACAAGACTTATAAGGCCACTTCTCAAAGTTAGCACAAGAGTAGAGTCCTAGGAAGAAGACTGATCTGCTGCTGGTGGCCTAGGGAAAAGATACTGTCCCACCGGCATGGCTGCCTGCAGGTTGGGCAGAGAGCTCCTGGTCTGCAGCTTTCACCATGTGGTACTCTGTAGTACTCGAGCTAAGTTAGACTTTTCAGTGAAGTAGCTGCTTTGTGAGGTCTTCTTGCTTCTCCAAGTAATCCCCAAACATACTCTTGTAAGTAACTCCAACAAACATTGATTCTGCAGCTTGGACTTTGGTAAAATGGTATCTTTGGTCGGTTATTTGTTCACTACCTGGGGTGAGCAGACATTTGCTCATGTCTCCTGGGTGGGGGATATTACACAGCATTGAAATATTTGTACCTTCAAATAAAAAGACTCAGCAAATGCCAAACAAGTGCAAACAATGACACAATAGAACAATTTATTCTTAGAGTTAAGGTTCAGTGACAGAGCACTAGTCATTATCTTGGACCATGGAGTGCTGTAACATCAATGGATTGGTAAGCAGGCTTGCCCTTTTGGAGCTAAACATCTACTACTGACTGTGCACAGAAGTTCGAATACCCGAACTTCCCCATGCATTCCTGTTCCTACAAACACATCAGATTACCACACAACCTCCTGCATACTATAGTATAAGAACGAAAAAAACAGCAAAAAAGAAGAAGAGAAAGAAAGGAAGGAAGGGAGGAAGAAAAGAAAAACAAAATCTCCAGGGTTTTTGTATGTTTGGTTTTTTTTTTTTTTTTTTTTTTTTTTTTTGTATTTTGGGATTTTTTTCTTTAATACTAATGTTTATGTAGTGTTTTAGTTCTTTTGCTTTACAATTTAAAAGACTGCCTTCTGGTTTGATTGTTTGTTTTATTTTGTTGTTGTTTTTGCCTTAGAGCTAAGAGGAGGTGGTAGCATTTTAATTTAGTTTAGTTTAGCTCAGTTTAGTTTAGTTTTTACTCTAAACAGCCAAGTAAGAAATATTGGGTGCTGGAGGATTGAAGAACACATAGAATCCCTTCCTCACCTCTATCTACCTCAGTTTCCCATTTCAGCCTGTACCTCTCTCCTTCCTCTTCATCCCTGCCTTTTTTCTTCTGTCTCTTTTACCCTTCTTTCATTATCCTGACTTCTGTTCTTTTTCCTCCTCTTTTCCTTTTTCTTCCTCTTCTCTTTCTCGTTAAACAACATTTTAACTATAGAACAAACAAATTCTAAGCTGCAGCCTGCTAAATGGAAATTAAATTCTACACTGAGAACATAATACCAATTAAGATTGAATGTATTTATGGTCCTTACTGGATTTTGTTTTTAAATTTTCAGTTCAGAATTATCTTGCAATGGCTTTCTGCTATTCTGTGGATTGACTAGCTGGGTTAGAAACACACTAAATTACAGCAGCTCAACCTTCACAACCATTTCCTATTGAATGTTTATGAATTTGATGGCAATTCACTCCGTGTATATGTTAACTAAACTGTTGAATTTAAGTTAATCATGTGGAATTGTTGTAGAGGAATCTTTTAATTAAGCCTTATAAGGAGGAGCAAGGACCTTCCTTATCAGAAATGTTTCAAGCAAAATATACTAGTCTGTTACCATTTTTCATGTTATAAGAGACCAATGAGCAGCGTACAACAGCATGAAAGAAGCCTCTGCGAGCTGAGTAGTCCACAGACAGTAGTTGGTAAGTAAAGGAATTTAATAGTAGAGTTAAGAACCTAAGTATTGTTAACAAATAAATGCATATGGAGAAGCAACCTCTTACTAGCATCAGTGCTGCCTAAATCAATATGTGTGTTCAGCCTTGAACAAAAGAGACAAAATTCCACGTCTAGATGGCTTACAGGAGCCAGGGAACTGTAAAATGATAAATGGGTATTATGTCACATAGTAACAGTGGTTTGTGTAGTATAGCATACAACAAAACAAAAGTAAAACAGCTAGCCCATTCAAGTGTCTTTCCTATGTTTATTTTAGCATATTAACTTGTATAAGAAGTCATCTTAAATAGTTCCTTCATGTCTGGCACTTTAGGTAATGATATCTGTGCCAGACATAGAGCCAGAGTAGAGAGCATAATTCATTTCATCATATCTTGTCCCCTACTTGAGGAGAACACCTCACCAGTGCAGGGACCATCCCTTGTTGTCCTCTAGATCCTTCAGAAACCCTATCAATATTTAGCTATAAATAATAATCACTAAATATTTGACAACTTATAAATAGCTTCACATTTAAAGTATGTTACTATTATCACTCCTAATAAGAATACCACAGGACAGTTGTCAGAGAAAGTGAATCTTTAGCCAATAAATCAGCTGGTTAGATGGTATTTTGGTTTTTTAAATAACACAGCAGCAAACTCCAGTTTTACTGATCACACATACAATTCAGTAGAGAGACTATCATATAACTTCTGAAATCAAATTCCATGAATTCTCATGTTAATCCTACCCATTATGTTTTCAAACTGGTCGAGACATTTGTAGAACACTATTTCTATAAGTGAGCTAAGGATGAAGTTCACAGTTAAGTTCACAGTTTTGAGGCAGACGTACGCCACCCCATTAGCTACTCAGGTAGACATACCATCTTTAAAGATGTAAGGTTGAGCCAAACAACCTGCTTAAAATTTGCACAGTCCCTTAACTACAGCCACCTGGCTTGTAATTACAGAGTTTGTGATAAATAGATGTATGCTTGGAGTGATTAGTTATTGTGTAGAAAGTATTCAACTATGGGCCACCTGACTTTCACATACTCTGTACCTTCCCTTTCAGTTGATACATCTTGCCTATTAATAGAATAACACCTGTTTCCTGATAGTCTTCCAAGTTATAGAGACACATATTTATGGCAAAACATCTGGGAGGAAGGTCCTTGTGAAGGACAACCAAATCTGATTCTTACTATGACAAAACTCTCTCTTGTAGCTGCTGACGGAAACAGTTCAGCTATGTCCACAGCACTCTTGAACACACCACAGCAAAGTGAACCCAGAGATAGTCTTTAACTATTGTGGGAGGATTAAGAAAATCCTGAAGCAATAAGGTAAGCATTTTTATTTGACCCTAGAGACAAAAAAGCATTTCTAAACCTGCAAGTGAGTGATGTAATCTCAGAGCCAGGAATGGAGTTACAAGTATTTAGTGCTTTCTTCTCACATTGCCTCAACACCTGCACACGTTTCAGCTTCTATTTCTGATACACGGTGGCACAAGACACGCAGCTACCATGATAAACATGCAGCTAAAGATACTGGGCCATAGCAGGAAATGAAAGTGACAGTTTGTGGTTGTTTGATTATTTAATACAATGAATGGGGGCCATAGACATTCCTGCCAACAGTGCAACAGTGTCTGTGCAGAAAAATAAGAAAGCAATAAAAATAGTAACAGAAATTTCAGAAGAGGACTCAGGCTTCAAGATCAACAAAACCACCTGTTTGGTGCCTTGATTGGAAGCAGCCTCATGCTGTGAGGAGTTATCAGCATCAGTCCCAGGCTGCCGATTGATGCAGTGCTTAGCATCTTATCCTCCAAGGAAAGGTGGATGAGATACTGGAAATCCGACCCTAAAGAACTCTGGTCACATTCAGTATAAATATTCTAGAAAAAAAATTAGAGTGTGAAACCTCAGATTTACTTACATGTTTTTAAGCGATTGAGATATCTGACTTTAAACGAATTGGTGTTCTTGGTTTCTGCTGAAATCTTTATAACATAAAAATGATGTTCTTACTTCTGTTCTTCCTCTTAAGTCATATGAGGTATATGAACGTGAGTCAGTAGGGGAGGGGTGCTGGGATTTAGTATGCATTATACATAAGCATGTATTCAGCAAGAGGGAAGAGCAAGCACTTAATGAATCTATACACAGCCCTGCGTGCTTTCATCTCCTTGTTGGCCTGAGACATCCAACTCTTTTAAGCCAGAATCTTTACAGTTTTCTCCTCTAGACCTATCACAGTCTGATTTCCTCTTCTAGCTAATCTAGTTAAATGCCAGCTCTCTCGTTTCCAGCAGGCAGCCTTGCCAATTGCCTCCTTTCTGGTAAGTCCCTCTCAGCTCAGAAAATTGTGAATCTGTGGTGCCTGATGCTGCCTTTCTCCTTGAAATGCTTCTCTCCTCTTTTTGTTTTCCTTTTTCAAAAGAAAATACGTTAGAGAAATATGGCTGTAATTAGCAACTGACAAAAATATCTGGGCTTGAGCTGAAGTGGGAAATCACAAAGGTTAGTTACTTATTTTCTCATGCACTTACCATTTGTTCCCCATTCTCAGGGAAGTTGAAAGACCTGAGGTTCAAACTTAATAAGGCCCCATACTGTTTCTAAGAGTATTTACAACATGTAAAGTATAAGCCAGAGCATTGCTTATATTTAAATTTGTTTTCACTCATCTGAGCTATTACACAGTATGCCATCTCTAAACCTTTTATAATAAGGAGCACATGCTTCTCAGAAATGAGAGGAAATAAAAATGTTCAGCAATTTGAGCTCTCTGGTACTGAGAAGGTGACAAAACATTTATACTTACCGGAACCATTGCACTGATTTGGCTCCTGCATTAGGCAGGACTGCCTCAGGCACTAACCTCCTGCTACATTCACGTTCTTGGGAATTAGCAGGTGAAGCAAATGGCCCATAGTGATGACAGCAACATCTTTCAAAAGACAATATTGCACCAAATGGATCCTCCAAATGTAAACCCTCTTTCTGAACAATATCATTTTTTAATGTTTAACTGATAGGGCAGATATTTTTCTCTTTTGTTAGTAGAAAATTTCAAGAAACAAAGGACTCATATAGCAGACATTCTTCCTTATTTTTAGTTGTCTTAGAAAATGGACTAATTTATTTTCTACTAGTTTTCTAAATATCTATTATTGATTTTTAAACTCCCTGATTCATGACAAGGTATCTAGAAGAATAATATGTGGAGGAAGGTGTGAGATAGAATTGAATATTTTAAACCTGGTTCATATGCATGCAAAATAAACCGAAATTGTTTCCTTCTCTGGGTCATGTCTCTGCCTTGAGTTCCATGTAAAGAGTCCTCTGATTACTCTGATTATTATATGGTTTAGGTTGCTTTAGGCCTAATTTTTGGTACTGGATAAAAAAGAATTCTTAAAGAAATATTTAAAATAAAAAAATTAACATACATGAAATCAAGGAATTTTTAGCTTTAAATTTTACTTATTATGCTACTTGTTATGGTTTCTAAAAGCACTCAGAATATACTAAGTGAATAAAAATGTACAAATATCACTTTCCAGTCAAATGTTACATTTTATGTTTCAAACATTTTACATCAATTATTATATTGGAGATGTTAATCTATTTACTGAGTATAGAATTTGCCTTACCATACTAAACATCACTTCTGACCAAGGAATAAAAAAGTAGGTTAAAAACATAGGACCACAGTAATTTTAACTTTGGACCTACTATGTGTAAATTGCATGACTATGTTCTTTTGAGTTGGATGCCAGAGGACATTCAAGCCACCACCTTGTCAAGTACTCTGCCATCCTCCTGAGCCACAAAGCACTGTCTCTGTGCCATTTTCTAGCCACTACATTCCTTGTGACTCATTATAACATTTTAACAAATTTCCAGAGTGATTATGAGTGTATGGAGTCACCAGAATTTTTCCTGGGAATGGTTGGGATATATACCTGTGCACATGTGTGTGTGTTTCATACATCTAGAAACTGAAAAAAAAAATCTTTAAGTATGCATATGGTCAAACAGTAATAAAAAACAAGATGAGAAACATCTTCCATAGTATCATTTTTGACTGCCAGGAAGCTCCTTCCTGGTGCCAGGCAGAGTTCACCAGGAAAAAAGCACTGGGTCAGAACTGTATGAGAATCAAAAGACATTTTTCTTCACATGTTTGTCACAGTCTGTGAGAATGTGCCCAGCTGTTATTATATGATTGTTGGTGTAGACACAAAGTACCTTGGATTTTGGCCTACTTGTAAGAACACTGGGGTTATATTAGGATGTACATTATTTCTGCCTTGCTCAGCTCCCACTATGACTTTGAAAGTGGCCTGAAATTATTTATTGTTGTTCTTAGGTATTTAATTGACCAGGGCATTTAATTTGCCATATAAGGTATTTAGAGTCAGACTGGCCCATTGTCTACTTTGCTCTGACAGTCTGTACTACACTGTTCATGGTGTCAAGGCCATGTTTTTGTACTGATCACACATTTTCAGCACTATAGTTTAGAAAAATGAAAATAGCCAGGAAACCAAGAACAAAGAAGACAATTTCAGGGGGAAAAAAAAACTATAAAAATGTGTTAAAATGGTAAAGAGACTTGGGTAGTGTTATATCTACCTGGCTGTAGAGTAACATAAAGGTAAGAAAATGAAAAGTTAATCTGAATTCAAGAAGTTTTGATTACTCAGTCACCCAGAAATGGATGACTGTGGGACTGACAGTGAGCTGTGCTTGTCTCCATTGCTCCGAAAGACTGTACCTCATTAGTGGATACGCAGCTGAAATGGCACAACTAGAGGACACATCTGTTAAAATTCAGCTGCCTCAAGGAGAGCCTTCATTAATTCTAACCACTGAACTTTAGCCTAAATTAGCTGAGTAGATTCTTTTGTTTTTAATTTTTCAATCACACAAAAATATTGAATGTCTAGCGCATATAAATATCTGCATTTTGACTAATATATACAAGAATATTGTTACTAAAAGAAAGTCCTCAAATATTTACAACACTTCCTAGTATTTCCTCATGCTCATATTAAGTATATGTTGCTTGTTCTTTTGTCTGTTTTGTTGTTGTTGTTTTAACCCAGAGTCTTCTTAAGCTGCTGTGAGCTGGCTTCAAACTTAGCTCTTCTCAAGAGGTTTCCAGTCACAGCTGAACAGCACTATCTTACACTATAGTTTACTTCTTTTCTATTTTTATATATAGATTGAAACTTGCATTTAATGTATCTTTATGTCTGGTTTCTTTAGCTCTGTATTATTTTAACTTTTAAAATGTGGTTGTATTGACCAGGCAGTGGTGGCACACGCCTTTAATCCCAGCACTTGGGAGGCAGAGACAGGCAGATTTCTGGGTTCGAGGCCAGCCTGGTCTACAAAGTTGAGTTCCAGGACAGCCAGGGCTATACAGAGAAACCCTGTCTTGAAAAACAAAAACAAACAAACAAAAAAAGTGGCTGTATTTAATGGGTATCAGTTTTTAATTGCTGAATATGCAGAGATGGTTTGATGTGGGATAATTCGTCAGCATGGGATTTGAAGAAGCTTGAAAAGAGAGGCCCTATAGTCTTCAAAATTTGCTCGAGGTTCTAACTTCAGCATTGGCATCAGACTCCCAAAGAACAGTCAAGAAGTGGTAATAATTTGACACCCCCACTGTGTCCAGAATGTGATACTGTATGGGTCCCAGGAAACATATTTTTTATAAAGATGTCTAGAGAAATTAGAAGTATTTTAAAGCTGAGAATAGATTAATTAGACATTCTGTAAAACCACATTTAAATGTATTGACAAATGAGAGACAAACTGTGATTGTCTTCCATTCCTGTTTTGATTTGAAATATTGTGATTCCAGGAAAGTGGGAGTAATGTTCATGGAAAGATATTTGTAAATTATCCCTTGAGTAATCCATATCTTTGCTTGTAAGTTTGCTAGTCATAAGTTCTGAAAGACTGAATAACTCACCCACAATTCAGCCATACAAGAGGAATGCAAGCTCTATAGTAGTTGTCAGGCATGGAAAAAGGTGGTACTCTAGTCCACACATTCCAAACTGCAGACTTAAAATGAACAAATGTCTCATGGGATGTTGAAATATCTTTTAGTCATGAAGAGATAACATGAAATGAATCCTATAATAAAAGACTTGTTTGAAAATCATCTCATATTATGGGAGTATTTCTACACAAATAATTCATTCTTCAAATCTATGCCAAAAAGATTATTAACAGTAAAGGAAGCAAAGGAAAACCTTCTAAGTATTAATCATTGGCTTAAAATTAGAAAAAAAAGGAAGATCAGCAATCTCCTTAAGGGTTTAAAAGAAAATTGTACTCAATTCAGATAAGAGTCAAAACTGAGCAGAGGGAAGTTCCAAGAGGCCTTGGATTTCTGTAACAAAGCTTTCTCTAGTCTAGGGAGACCTGACTAAAGTTATCTGACACTTGGTTGTTATTTAATTTAATTTAATTATATTGGGGTTAGTTTTATCTCCAGATAGTCCCAGAATAAAGACATTAGATAATGACAGCCCAGTGTTTTAATAAGGAAAGGCAAAATGAAATATATATGTACTACAAAAATATTATATAATGTATATGACTACATGATGCATTTTCAACACAGATAGTATCCATCTAAAACTCAGTCTATTATACATTTGTAGCATAAGGACCAGACAATAAAGCAGAGGTAATGAGAACATGAGTTTTGATAAACCAACTGTTAAAACACATCTTTCATGCTCATCTTAAGTGGAAACTTATGGGTACTTTGGAAAGTCTATTGGATGGTGTTTTGCTGGGGCAAACATGAAGGAATGTTTAGCTGAAGTGGGCAAAGGTGAAAGACTAAGGCAGACTCATGAAGGAAGGTTTCACTGAAGCAGACACAAGAGAGAGGATATTCTGGTAAACAAACACATTAAAGGACACATGATCTAGGATTCTTTGCTAATAACATGTATGTATTAGTTCCCCTTATTGTGTACTTGAGCTTCATTTGTCAGTACTGCATAGAGAGAAATGTACAGAAAAACTTCTAGAGGTATGCTGCAAGTTTGTAAGACTCTGGCAAGCCTTAGTTTACCGAGGCCACCAGAGTGAACCATGTGAAGCCAGGCATTGATGCAAAAAGCAAGAGGAATTTATTGTTCCAGTCTAGAGGTAGTGAGGCAAATTACCATGTAAAATATGCACAGTCAAGTTGAAGGTGCACTAGAAACTATGAATTTAAGCTATTGGTTTCTTCAATGGATAATACCATTGTTTGTGTTTTGTTATTATGCCTAATTGAGTACTGAATTCATCTGGGAGAGTGGTTGATCAATGAAGTCTTATTCTTGAATGTCTCAAAATCCAAATATTCATTTTCAAAAGTTCCCTTTTAAAAATTCCTTATCAAAGTACAACTATTTTCCTAAGTACATTTAGGAAATAGTTGCTTTGAACAGTCAGGAAAGATTTTCAGGCATTTTTATCATCAAAACATTGACTTTCCAGCATAGAATTCTGTATTCTTTTCATTTTTGTACATTTATTTAATTATTTATTTGAATATGTGAGTGTGTTGCATGTGAGTAAGAGTTTCTGTGCCATGGCATTTATGAAGGGATCAGGTGAAAACTTTCTGAATCTGCATTCCTTCTCTGAACAATGAGTCTGGCAACCTGTTGGCAGTCCAGGATCTGGTCTCATATCAAATTGTAAGCACCATCTTCTCTAAAAAACTGTCTAAGTATCTCCTCCCTTTCATGATCATCAAGTTTAGACATACTCAACTCTACTCCAACTATGTCCAGGTAAAATGCTGTGTGGTCGGAGTAGAGGAATCAGGCCTAGATTCATTTTGGGTTCTTATTCAGTAAGGAAAAACTGTAACCCAAAGAGAACTTTAGAAAGAATTTACCACTTACTACCTTGTATCTATGTATAACTTACTCAGTATATGATTAAAATCAGATGTATTCTGGAAACAGATATATGTAGATAATAAGTGGTTATATAAATTAATCTGCCAATTATAAGGTATAATGACATTAAAATTATGCTCCTAATCACAAAACTTTCATGTAAATCCATGAAAGAGAGTTCCTAACAATAATTGGGGTCTTTTAGTACTTCTACCCATGATGTGTACTAGTACTTGGCTCTGAATAGAGTTTTCCATGCTACTTTACCCACCATGTATGTCTTTATTTCATTCTTGAATTAAATGTCAAGTACTGGAAACACCTAGCCCAGACCTCCACTCCATTAACTGAATGTTTGTCAGGGATGTTGGTGACATCTCACAGGTGAAGCATGGTTCAAAAGACACTCAACTGGTGAATTTGGATCAACAATCTTGGTACAGTGACAGTAAAAGATAATCTGTAAAAGGAACTTTGCTGAGAGCTGTCAGATTGAACACTCAGCAGCTGGTACAAGAAATGTTTCAGTTGTATGGGCAGCAGAAAGCATCAATCCAAAGGAGTTATTGTAACTAAATGTCTGTCTTTACATCTCTAAGAGGCTGTCAGAGATTCCCAATATCTGTCTTCATTCTAGAGTTCTACTTAAAAGAACAGTATAATTTCACATGTACTTTGTAGGTTTTTGTGTTAGTTGGCAGCTCTAAAACAAATTCCTTCATTTACTGATTACTTAAGAGCCTACAGGACACACAAAGGCCTTTAAAATCTACTTTATTAGCAGGTGAATATTTTGTTTTGATTCCTCTGGAAAAATATTTTCAAAGGAAATAAAAATAAACCAGATCATTAGCAACCTCTGCATTATGTGAAGACTTTGTGAGTCATGTCATTTTCTAAAAGTACTCATGTTTCTCATTAGACTATTAGTTGGTGTTTGTTATAGTGAATGTGATCTTAATTAACAGTATATTATGATTTTAGATGTATTATATAGATAGTTTTTATGTTTCCTGACATCTTACCATAACTAAGGATACATGGTTTTTGCAATGAAGAGAATTTATTTTCAAATTAAAAGTAATTACAAATGCTATATCAGAAACCAAGCAAGGTAGTGGTAACTTTACTCCCAGAATTCAGGAGGGAGAGGCAAGCAGAGCTCTGGGCATTCGAAGGCACCCTGGCCTATAGAGTGAGTTCCAAGACAACCTGGCTACACAGAAAAACCCTGACTCAAAAAATCAATAAAATAAGCCAGACGGTGGTGGCACACGTCTTTAGTCCCAGCAATTGGGAGGCAGAGGCAGGTGGATTTCTGAGTTCGAGGCCAGCCTGGTCTACAGAGTAAGTTCCAGGACAGCAGGGGCTACACAGAGAAACTCTGTCTGGAAAAAAAATCAGTAAAATTTAAAATATTTTAAAAATATCTACTGGTGATTTTGTGAATAGAATTTTTCCAGCAGGTACCAAACCAAACTGAACATAGTCTGGATTTGTGCTTCTGTGGACTACATTTATATATAAGATAAGTGCATCCATCCTTTCTATTTTTCAGGACAGCTGATGATGCTTCATACCTTTGCAGGTCTATTAAAACATTTTCCATTCTATCAGTAGCTTGTGAAGTCCAGAATGTAAATGGAAGTTTGTTTTTTCTTTTTTTCTTTTTTGACTTTCTAATTAAACAGTGAGTTTTCAAAGAAGTTTAAAGCAGTGTATTAATACTTTTTCAGAGAGTATAAGAAATCAAACAAAAATGCTGGTATTACAAAGATAAATAAAGCACAGTCCTCATCCACCAGGAGTTCAAATTCTAGTGGACAAATTGTGTTAAGGTTCAGTGATTAAGAAAATCAATAGAACTGAACAAATGTTCCATTTTCCATTTATTTCTGTTGTCAAGAAGTGGCTACTGCAGCAACTATAAACTCAGAAATATTGCTTCAAGAACTGTTGAAAAGTATACCTAGAGAGCACAATATTCACCAAAATGAAATTTGTAATCTATTCTTCACTGTTTGAATAACAAAATAATTATTCCAAAAAGCAAGAATACTGTCTACCTGTCCCAACTCCTTACTTAATGTATTACAAATACATTATAAAATACTGTATTTTAATTTATTTTAGATTCTCTTGCATTCTTTCAACCTGTTAACTAGATGATATGTTATTTCAATGCACATGAAAAGACACTTGTCAAATCCAACACCAAATCCCTCCTTTGTATCATTTCCCTACTGCCAGGATTAGCAACTCTGTGTTTATGCAGGGTTTTTATTGTTTGTTTGTTTGTTTGTTATTGTTCTTTTAGTTTTCACTTAAGAAACAGAACAATGGCTGTTTGTGTCTGTATCTGCATTATTTCATTTACCATAATTCCTTCAGTTCTGTCTTTTTTTCTATACAAACTAGTGCATTTGTTTTTGCTCTACAAATAACTGAACTTATTCTTTTTTTATAGCTAGTTGGGAATTCCTGGTGGCTATGATCTGTGATGTCTTCTGCATTCAACATTAATAGACACATTCATTGATGCTCCATTTTAGCTACAGTGACAAGTGCTACAATGAACAGGAAGGTTCAGGAATCTGTTTGGTATAGTTATTTCATCAATTTGGAGACATACCTGGAAGTGAGAGAGTTATTCCTCTTTTTCTTTTATTAGATATTTTCTTTATTTACATTTCAAATATTATCCTCTTTCCTGGTTTCCCCTCTGAAAACCCCCTATTCCCTCCCTCCTCCCCCTGCTCACCAACCCACTCACTTTTGCTTCCTGGCCCTGGCATGTCCCTACAAAGGGTCATAGAGCCTTCACAGGAACAAGGGTCTCTCCTCCCATTGATGACTGACAAGGCCATCCTCTGCTACATATGTGGCTGGAGCCATGGGTCTCTCCATGTGTACTCTTTGGTTGGTGGTTTAGTCCCTGGATCTCTGGGAGTACTGGTTGATTCATATTGTTGCTCCTACTATAGGGCTACGAACCCCTTCAGCTCCTTGGGTTCTTTCTCTAGTTCCTCCATCGGGGACCCTGTGCTGAGTCTAATGGATGGCTGTGAGCCTCTACTTCTGTATTAGTCAGGCACTGGCAGAGCCTCTCAGGAGACAGCTATATCAGGCTTCTGTCAGCTAACACTTGCTGGCATCCACAATGGTGTCTAGGTTTGGTGACTGTATATGGGATGGATCCTCAGAAAGGGCAGTCTCTGGATGGCCTATCCTTTAGTCTCTGCTCCAGGCTTTGTCTCTGTAACTCCTCCCATGGGTCTTTTGCTCCCCCTTCTAAGAAGGACCAAAGTATTCACACTTTGGTATTCCTTTTTCTTGAGCTTCATGTGGTCTGTGAATTGTATCTAGGGTACTTTGAACTTTTGGGGCTAATACACACTTATCAGTGACCTCGTACCATGTATGTTCTTTTGTGATTGGGTTACCTCACACAGGATGATATTTCTTAGTTCCGTCCATTTGCCTAAGAATTTCATGAATTCATTGTTTTTAACAGGTGAGTAGTACTCCATTGTGGAAATTTACCACATTTTCTGTATCCATTCTTCTGTTGAAGGACATCTGGATTCTTTCCAGCTTTTGTCTATTATAAATAAGGCTGCTATGAACATAATGGAGCATGTGTCCTTATTACACGTATCATCTTCTAGATATATGCCCAGGAATGGTATAGCTGGGTCCTCTGGTAGTAATATGGCCAATTTGCAGAGGAACCACAAACTAATTTCCAGAGTGATTGTACCAGCTTGCAATCCCATCAGCAATGGAAGAGTGTTCCTCTGTCTCCACATCCTCACTAGCATCTGCTGTCACCTGAGTTTTTGATCTTAGCCATTCTGACTGGTATGAGGTGGATCTCAGGGTTGTTTTGATTTGCATCTATTTGGTTTGTTGAAAGAATATTACCTTCTTTCCTTTTCTAGGGTGTAGTTTCCCTCCTTATGTTGGCGTTTTTCTATCTATTATCCTTTGTATGGCTGGATTTGTGGAAATATTGTGTAAATTTTGTTTTGACATGGAATATCTTGGTTTCTCCATCTATGGTAATTGAGAGTTTTGCTGGGTATAGTAGTCTGGGTTGGCATTTGTGTTCTCTTAGGGTCTGTATGAGATCTGCCCAGGATCTTCTAGCTTTCATAGTCTCTGGTGAGTCTGGTGTAATTCAATTAAGTCTGCCTTTATTTGTTACTTGACCTTTTTCCCTTACTGCTTTTAATGTTCTTTTTTTGTGTAGTGTGTTTGGTGTTTTGATTATTATGTGGTGGGAGGAATTTCTTTTTGGGTCCATTCTATTTGGAGCTCTGTAGGCTCCTTATATGTTCATGGGCATCTCTTTCTTTAGGTTAGGAAAGTTTTCTTCTATAATTTTGTTGAATATATTTACTGGCCCTGTAAGTTAGGAATCTTCACTCTCTTCTATATTTATTATTCTTAGATTTGGTCTTCTCATTGTACCCTAGATCTCCTGGATGTATTAGGTTAGGAGCATTTTGCATTTTGCATATTCTTTGGCTATTGTGTCAATGTTTTCTATGGTATCTTCTGCACCTGAGATTCTCTCTTTTATCTCTTGTATTCTGTTGGTGATGCTTGCATTTATGACTCCTGGTGTCTTTCCTAGGTTTTCTATCTCCAGGGTTGTCTCCCTTTGTAATTTCTTTATTGTTTCTATTTACATTTTTACATCCTGGATGGTTTTGTACAGTTCCCTCAACTGTTTCATTGTGTTTCTCTATAATTCTTTAAGGGATTTTTCTGTTTCCTCTTTAAGGGTTTCTAACTGTATCCCTGTGTTCTCCTGTATTTCTTTAAGGGAGTTATTTATGTCCTTCGTAAATTCCTCTATCATCATCATGAGATGTGATTTTAAATCAGAGTCTTGCTTTTCTGGTGTGCTGGGGTAATCAGGGTTCCCTGTGGTGAGAGACCTGAGTTTTGCTGATGTAAAGTAGTCTTGGTTTCTGTTGCTTCTTTTTTTGCGGTTGCCTTTCACCATCTGGTTATCTCTGGTGTTAGCTGGTCTTGCTGTCTCTGACTTTGGCTTGTCCCTCCTGCAAGCCTATGTGTCAGTACTCCTTGGAGACTAGTTCTCTCCAGGAGGAATTAGGTATGGAGAGCTGTGGTACAGGGTCAGCTCTGAGTTGCAGACAGAGATCAGGAGGATCCTGTCTTCAGCTGATCCTTGGTTCTTGTGTCCTGATAGCTCTGTGAGAGTCCCTCATGGGCCAGGATTTTGAAGAGAAGTGGTGATCTTACCTGTGTTCTAAAGTATGTAGGTACTCCTAGGAGACTAGTTCTCTCCTGGTAGTATTTGTGTATATAGCTCTGTGGCACAGGATCAGTTTTGGGCGTAGACAGAGACCAAAAGACTTCTGTCCCAGGCAGCCCCTAGGTTCCTGTGTCCTGAGGGTTCTAGGTGGGTTCCTCTGAGCAGCATTGGTGGTTACACCTGCACTCATAGTCCTGTCCACACTCCTGGGAGGCTCACTCCTTTGAGGTGCTGTTTGGGTATGGAGCCCTGTGGCAGAGGAGCTGCTACAGGCAGAATTGGAAACTGGAAGTCTTGAAAGGGTTATTCCTAATAGTTAACTTCCTGAGCCATCTGAATATAAATAATGGGAATAGTTATGAAGGAAATACATTGTACAAGATTGGCCTTTGATTTGTTAATTAGTAATAACTGATTGAATAATGGAACATTGATTTTAGTGTTTTGAAAGTTTGTACTTATTTACATCTTACCAAGTGTTACTACATGTCTTCTCTATGTATATCCTCCCAAGCCTTTGTTATTGTTTGTTTTTCAAAAATCCTAATCTTAACAGAAATTACCTAATTTTCATATTGGTACATTTATCTGATAAATAATGATAAAAAACACTTTTCAAGCATTTGTTGGTCATTTATCACTCATATTTTAAAATTTTTCTTAAGAGTTTTTTCAAAAGATAACACCCCATGCAACAGGGGTATGTGTTCCACTATGTTCATAGCAGCCTTATTTGTGACAGCAAGAAGCTGGAAACAACCCAGATGTTCCACAGCAGAAGAATGGATACAGAAAATGTAAGTCATTTATACAATGGAATGCTACTCAACTATTAAGAATAAGGACATCCTGAGTTTTTCAGGAAAATGGCTGGAACTAGAAAATATTATCCTGAGTGAGGCATATCCAAAGGGACATGCATGCTATGTATTCAGTCATAAGTAGATATTCGCTAAAAATATACATAAGACTCAGGATACAATCCATAGAACTCAAGAAGGTTAACAAGCCAAAGTATACAAGTGAGGATGCCTCAGTCCCACTTGGGAGGGAGAAGAAAGCAATCACAGGAGGAGGGAGAGAGGGAGGGATCTGCATGGGAAAGGGGACAAGGAGAGGAAGAGGGGAACATCATGTACTGGGTGTGGGGAACAGGATTGAAGCCCTGACTGAAGCCAGCAGAAAGGATGGAAACAGGTAACCTTAGGAGTTAGGAGGTGGAGGACCCTCTAGAATATACCAGAGACCTTGGAGGTGAGAGACTTCAGGACTCAAACGGAGTCCTTAGATGAAATACCTTACAGTAGAGAAAGGGAATTTGTAGAACCTATGTCCAGTAGAAAGACAGGGCTTCAAGTGGAGTGATGGGGTTGTCATCTCACAGTCAAAAACTCTGACTCTGAATTGTTCCTATCTGAAAGAACTGCATGGACAAAATGGAGAATAGCCTGAGGAAAAGGAGGTCTAGTGGCAGGCCTGAATTGGGATCCAGCTCAAGGAGAGGCCCCAAAGCCTGACACTATTACTGATGTTATGGTGTGCTCACAAAAAATGGTCTATGATGACTGCCCTCCGAAAGACCCAACAAACAGCTGAAAGAATTAGATGCAGATATTTACACACAACCAATGGACAGAAGCTGCTGACCCCTGTGGTTAAATTAGGGAAAAGCTGTAAGAAGCAGAGGAGGGGGGCAATCCTATTGGAAGAGCAGCATTTTCAACTAACCTGGACTCCTGAGATCTCTTAGACACTGAACCACCTACCAGGCAGCATACTCCAGCTGATATGAGGCCCCCAACACATATACAGCAGAGGACTGCCAGGTGTGGACTCTGTCAGAGAATATGCACCTAACAATCAAGAGACTTGAAGCCCAAAGAAGTGGGGAGGCTTGGGGGGTGGAGATGGGAGGTAGGAACATCTTCTTGGAGACAGAAATGGGGAGGAGGTATGGGATGGAGAACAGTCAGAGGATAGAGCATGAGGGGAATAAAGTCTGGAGTGCAAAAAGAGATTGAAGAATAATATTAAAAAAGAGTCTTTTCCTTTTATGTTTGATTTTAAAGAAGGTCTCACTCTGTAGTCTACACTGGTCTTGCACTTGCTGAATAGCCCAAGCTATCTTTGAACTCATCACAAGTCTCCTTCCTCAGCCTTACAAATGTTTAGATTATAAGTATGTACCATCACAGTTAGCTATACAGTTTCAATTGGATTATTTATTTGCATGTTGTTACATTTTAAATTTTACTCATACTCTGAATATTGGTCGTTATTGTTCAAGATTGTTTTGGATATGCAACGTCTTTTACAATATGAGTACTGTGGCTATATTGTCTAATTCTGTGAAGACTATCATAGCTAGTTTGATCAAAATCTCATTGAAAGTACACATAATTTTGGTTAGAATATTCATTTTAAATGTGCTAAATCTTTTAATTCATAAACATGTCTGGTCCTTCAATTTTTGTATATTTATTTTTAATTGGTCTCCTTTAATTTTTACTGTAGATATCTTTTAACCTGATGGTTTGTTTTATTCTTATGAGATTGTTTAGAAAAATTGTGGGTAAAGATTTATCATCAATAGATAAAATACTGATTTTTTATGCACAGACTGAATACTGAAACCTAACATAATATGTTTCTAAATTGTGGCAATCTCCATGTTTTTAGAATAGTGTTGTTTTTATTATGTATTTAGTAATATTTTCTATGAATAGGAGTCTTTTAAATTTGTTCTTTCCTATTTATGTTCTTTCACTTAAGATTACTGTCTAATTCTAGTGAGTCAAGCTTCTAGTACTGTAATGAATTAGGATCCTCATGGTAGGCAAAGGGGAAAATACTTTAGCCCATTCCATCTGATGTTGGCCTTAGATTTGTTGTACAGTATGAACAAGTAAAGAATAGATCCCCGATCTCAGATTCTCATCAGAATACATAAGTGTAAAATTTTATAATATCAAATTGTTCTTAGATAAACTAAAATTCAATTTGAGGGTAGACAAATGACCAGAATTGCTATGGTGGGTGAATTGAAATGTGGAGTAGGCCAGATTGTTAGTGCTACACTAAGAGGTCAACTAGATGTAATAGTTCATTGTCTAAGGCTAGGATACATACAGCTTTAGGATAAAGTAATATAAACTAGAAATATAAAGGAAGAAATTGGGAAGATCATGAAATTAGAGACCACTAAAGAAGGTTTTATAATCAAAGAAACTATATGGTTTTCTTAAATTCATGATGTGTAAATGTAGGAAATAACATAATTCTGATATAATAAAATATAGTCTTAGTCTAATGTGTGAAAGATATTTTAGGGTTATAAGAAACAATTAAAATGTATCACTTGTGAGACTATTCAAAGTCTGGACTTTTCAATATCCAAATAATATTGAAAGTTTTAACATTATCAATAGGAAAGTTATTATAACTGTTCCATTAAGAAGATAGGTTAAGATCATACAAAGAATTCTAGATTATGTACTTGATTTTGGACAAGTTGTTTGAGATGTGTATCTGTGTAAATTTTGTGGAATAGACATAGATATTTAGACCATATGAGAACTGTCTGGATTGAAAATAAAAGGAAACATTTTAGGAAAAAAAAATAGCCAAAGATAAAATTTTTGAAAATGTAGAAGGTAATAGGGAAATAAAATTGAATTAAGATAAAATGTTATGCATGAAGCCATGCCTGCCACAAAAGCAGGTAGACCACCTGGCCATAATTCTTTCCCATTCTCTTGGTTCCCTTCAACAATCAATGGCCATATCTGCCCGAAGATCAAGTAGGCAAGCCATCCACTCAAATTCCACAGTCTCTAGTTTCTAACAGAACCAATCATCTGTTCCTCACCCCAACCTCTTTGTCGTATTGAAGCCCCCAACTCCCTGCCCCCAAATGGACCTTACCTACCAGAAGACTAGGTAGAATACCTACCCAGATATCTTCCACTCTCTTGGTCCCCCTCCCCCAGACTATATTCTCAATCCTCCTTTCGTACTAGTGACTATATTCTAGCCCTCAATTCAAATAAAGAATCCCAGTTGGACCAGAGGCCACAGCAGCCACTAACTCCAGGTCAGTTACCTGCCAGCAGACCTTCTCTACTCTCTCAGTTCTCCTAATTCACACTATTGCTAATACCACCTCTCTTTCTTATCACCATGCCCCAGTCCCCAACATTAATCAGTGAACTCATGTTTAATAAAAAACCATGTGAATCACCAGATACATAGTTCCCAACTTTAGTGGGGCCTCCCCTGACCAAAGAGAGGGCTGACAGGCTAGAAGACTAGAGAGGAAACAGAAACCAAGACAAAAAACACCCATCCAAATAGACATACCTACAAATCAGCAACTTGAGTTACAATCACCCCAAATCCAGATGCCGAAAAACTAGTATAAGATTGTAATCAACAACAACCAGAATGATATGTCACCATCAGAGCCTCGATTGTTAAGTACAGCAAGCCCAGAATATTCCAACACAGCAGAAGCACACAAAAATGGAACTAAAGCCAGCTTTATTAATAAGACAAAGGTACTTAAAGAAGTGAGTAAATCCCTTAAAATAATTGAGTAAGAGGCAAATAAAAAAATTGGAGGAAATGAATAAATCCCTTACAGAAAGCCAAGCAAAACCAAACAGATGTAGGAAACAAATAAGTGTTAAAGACCTAGAAACAGAAAAATAAGCAATAAAGAGAAAAAATTGTGGGGATTGTGGTAAGCAAACAGAAACTAGAGAACAGAGTACAAGAGACTGAGGAAAGACTCAGGCATTGACGATGGGATAGAAGAAGTAAATAAATCAGTCAAATGAAAAATTAAATCTGAAAATTCCTGACATAAGACTTGCAGGAAATCTGGGACTTTACAAAAGACTAAACATAAGAATAAGAGGAATAAAAGGAAAAGATTACCATGTTAAAGGTTCACAAGGTATTTTTTAAATTAATTAATTTATTTATACTTTGACACACCATATTTATTTCATTCCGCACTCCCAGTCCAGCCTCTGACTGTTCCACATCGCATACCTCCTACCCTCCTACCATCCCCCTGCATCCACATGGATGTCCCCACTCCCTACAACACCTGACCTCTAAATTCCCTGAGGCCTTAGTCTCTTGAGGGTTAGATACATCATCTCTGAATAAACACAGATCTGGCAGTCCTCTACTGTGTGTGTGTTGGGGACCTCATATCAGCTGGTGTATGCTGCCTGTTTGGTTGTCCAGTGTTTGAGAGATCCTGGGGGTCCAGAGTAATTGAAACTGCTGGTCCTCCTACAGGATCGCTCTTCTCCTCAGCTTCTTTCAACCTTCCCTAATTCAACAACAGGGTTGAGCATCTTCTGTCTATTAGTTGGGTGCAATTATCTGCATCTGACTCTTTCCGCTGCTTGTTGGGTCTTTCAGAGTGTGGTCATCTAGGTCCCTTTTTGTGAGTGTTCCATAGCCTCAGTAATAGTGTCAGATTTGGGACCTCCCCTTAAGCAAGATCCCAATTTGTGGCTACAAGATATTTTTTTTAAAAATATTATAGAAGAAATTTTTTTTCTAATCTAAAAAAAACAGACATTTATAAATGTACAAGAAGTTTGCAGAACATCAAATAGATAGTTCCAGAAAAGAAAGTCTCATCACTACATAATAATCAAGACTCTAAAAAGCCAAAGGAAAAAAATATTACAAGCTATAAAATAAAAAAGGAAGTAACATGTGAGAGTAGACCTATTAGAATTATACCTAATTCTAAAAGCTGTAAGGGCCTGGACAGATGTCCTCTAGACATTAAGAGAGCACAAATAGCAGCACCAAGCACTATACCCAGCAAAACTACTAACTACAGTTGATAAACAAAAAGAACATTATACAATAAAACCAAAATTAAGATATGTCTATCTCCAAGCTGTGCCTAATGCTTGGCTGTGGGTCTCTGCATCTATTTCCATCAACTACTTAATAATGCCTGTCAGAGGACAGTCATGCTAGCTATGTTCATGTCCCTAAGCATAGTAGAATATCATTAGTAGTGTCAGTGGAAGAGTGGAGGAATGACTGGGGCATCCAGAGGGGTCATGGATACCACCAGAAGGCCAACTAACTTGGGCACATGGGGTAGCAAAGAAACTGAACCACCAACCAAAGAGTTGCTGCATGGGCTAAACCTAGGCCCTCTTCCCATGTAGCAGATGTGCAGCATGTTGTTAAGCAGGGGCTGACTCTAACTCTGCTGACTTCCTTAGCATCCCTTTCCCCTAGCTAGGGTACCTTGTCTTGCCTCAGAGGAAGAGGATGTCCTTGATGTGCTAGGGTGGGTAAGTACTTAGGGGGTCTTCCTTTCTCATAGGGAAAGAGGAAGGGAGAATGAGACAGAGGCTGGGACAGGGTGGAGAGTAGGGAGGGGGGCTGCATTCAGAATATACAGAATGAACAAAAATTAAGAAAAAAAAAGAAATATCTATCTATGAAAACATCTCTACAGTAGACACTAGAAAGAAAACTCCAACCCAAGAAGGTTAACTACATCCATGAAATCACAGAAAATATTCTCACGTCAACCACATCAAAAAAGGAAACTAAACACACACATAAACACACACACACACACACACACGAATACACACACACTACTACCATAACCACCACCTACAACAACAACAATAACAACAAAGTAACATGAATTAACAATCATTTGTCACTGACATTTCTCAATACCAATGGATTTAATTTCCCAATAAAAAGATACAAACTAACAGACTAGATGGGAAAACAGTATTCATCCTTCGGCTGCATGCAAGAATCACACCCCAGCCTAAATAATCAAAGTTATCTCAGAGTAAAGGGTTGGAAAAGATTTTTCAAGCAAATAATTCTAAGAAGTAATCTGATATAATCATCTTAATATCTAACAATATAGAGGTCATACTAAAATTAATCAAAAGATATAGAGAAGGGAACTTCATACTCATCAAAAAAAAATCCATCAAGATGGCATGTCAATTCTTAACTTCTATGCTCTGAAGTTTTCTTGTTAAAGAAATATTACAAAGGCTTAAAACATATATCAACCCTTACACATTGATAGGGAGAAACTTCAATACCCTATTATTATCAATTGATAGGTTATCTAGGCAGAAACTGAACAGAGAAATAATAGAGTTAACAGACATGATACACAAAATGGAACTAACAGATATCTACAGAACATTTCACCTTAACACAAAAATATATACCTTTTTCTCAGTACCTCATTGAACTTTCTCCAAATTTGAACAGTCTCAATCACAAAGCAAACCTCAAGAAATATAAGAAAATTGAAATCACTTCCTGTGTCCTATCAGACTACTACAGATTACAGTTAAATTTCAGAAATAGAAAGTCTACAAACTCAAGGAAACTAAAAGTGTCCTTATTAAATGCCTACTGTGTCAAGACAAAAATAAATAGAGAAATTAAAGTTTTCCAAGAATTCAAAGCAAACAAATGTACAACAAACTCAAACTTAAGGGATACAATGAATGTAATGTTAAAATAACTAAGCACAGTAAGTTCATACTACACAGTACCTACATTTAAAAAATTGTAGAGATCTCATACAAGTAACTTAAGCATTCTTGAAACACTACAAAAAAAAAAAAAAAAAAAAAAAAAAAAAAAAAAAAGTAAGCACAACCAAGAGGAGTAGACGTCAGAAAATAAACTGAGGACTGAAACCAATAAAATAGAAGCAAAAGAACAATACAAAGAATCAATGAAAGAAAGAGTTTGTTCTTTGATAATCAACAAGAGAAGCAAAACTGTATCCAAATGAAAAGAAAGAGAGAGAATCTCCAAATTAACAAAGAAATTAGGTCATACTTTAAAAACTTGTTGTCCACAGAACTGCAAAATCAAAACAAATGGACAATTTTCTCAATAGATGCCACTTTCTAAAGTTAGATCAAGATCAGGTAAACAACAAAATAGACACATAACTTAAGGAAATTGAAGTAGTCATTAAATGTCTCCCAATCATAAAAAGCCCAGGCCAGATGATTTTAGTCCAGAATTGTATCAGGCTTTCAAAGAAGAGTTAATGCAAATATCCATCAAATTATGCTACAAAATAAGCGTTGAAGAAACATTAGTAAATTCATTTTATGAGGTCACAGTCACCCTGACACCCAAAACACACAAAGATTCAACAAAGAAAGAACTACAGA
>NW_022196897.1:33478214-33484934 GCF_008632895.1 Mastomys coucha | reverse complement strand
GAACACATCAAGATCAATCAACATGATTAAATAGGTCACATCCCAAAGATCCAAGGGTCAATTAATTTAATTCACCATATAAACAAACTGAAAGAAAAAAATCACATTAATCTCATTAGATATCAAAAATGCTTTTGACAAAATCCAACACCACTTCATGATAAATATCTTGAGGAGTTTAAAGATGCAAGGAGCATATCTATACATAACAAAGCAAGTTAGACCAATCTGAAAGTCAACATCAAATTAAATGAAGATTCCTCAAAGCTATTCCACTAAAATATACACTCTCATCTTATCTATTCAATACAGTATTGAAGTGTATGTTAGAACAATAAGACAACCAAAGCAGATAAAAAGGAAGAAATCTAAGTATCAATATTTGCCAAGATAAGTTTAAAAGATCCCCAAAAATTCTACTAGGGAGCTTCTGCAGTAGACAAAAACCTTCAGAAATGTGGCTGGATACAAGGTTATTTAGAAAAAAAATGTAGCCCTCCTATATACAAATGAAAAACAGACTGAGAAAGAAATCATGGAAACAATACTATTTACAATAGCTAACAACAATATAAAATATCTTGGGTAACCTTAACCAAGCATGTAAGAACTTGCATGACTAAACATGAAGTCTTTGAATAAAGATATTGAAGAAGATATCAGAAGACGAAAAGATCTCCCATGCTGTGTATAGACAGAGTTAAAATAGTAAAAATGACCATCCTAACAAAAGCATTTTACAGATTCATTGCAACTCCATCAAAATTCCATCACAAATCTTTAGAGATCTTGAAAGGACAATACTCAATTCCATGTGGAAAAACACAAATATTGAAAACAATATTCTACAATAAAAGAACTTCTAGAATTATCACCACCCTTGCCCTCAAGCTATACTTCATAGCTATAGAAATAAAAACTACATGATATTGGCATAAAACCAGACACATGGATAAATTGAATTGCATCAAAACTCAGACATATCTATGAACATTATTTTTCATGAAGAATTCAGAAATATACACTGGAAAAAAAAAAAGAAAACATCCTGAACCAATGGTGCTATTCTAACTGTATGTCCTCATGGAGAAAAATGCAAATAGATCCATATTTATCACCCTGCACAAAATTCAAGTCCAAGTGGATCAAATATCAGGTAGTTACAGTTGATATTAGTTGATGCAGTGACTCTGGTAGAAGAGAAAATTGGGAATATCCTTGAATAGATTGGCACAGGGGACAACTTCCTAACCAGAACAATTATAGTGAAAGTATTAAGTTTGACAGTAACTCAACTTCATGAAACTGAAAAGATTTTGCAAGGCAAAGGACACTATCAATAGGATAAAATGGTGGCCTATGTAATGCAAAAAGATTTTTCACTAACTCTATCTGATAAAGGATCAATATCCAAAATATCTAAAGAACTCAAGAAAGGAGACATCAACATACCACATAATCCAATTTAAAAATAGGGTACAGATCTAAGCAGAGAAGTCTCGATAGAGGAAGCTCAAATGTCTGAGAAACACTTCAACAAATGTTCAGAATCCTTTAGGTATTAGAGAAATATAAATCAAAACTATTTTGAGATTCCATATTACACCTGTCAGAATGGTTAAATCAATGACACAAGTGACAGCTCATGCTGCACAGACTTGGAGCAAGGAAACTCTCCTCAGTTGCTGGTGGGGGATCTAACTTGTACAGTCATTTTGGAAGTCAATATGACAGTTCCTCAGAATACTGATAATTGATATTCCTCATGACTGAGTTGTCCCACTCTTGGACATATTCTCAAAAGACCATCCATCCTACAACAAGGACACTTGTTTAATGATGGTTATAGCAACCAGAAATCTGAAACAACTTAGATGCCCTTCAACTGAAGAGTGGATAAAAGAAAATGTGATACATTTACAAATTGGAGTATAACTCAGCTTTTAAAAAGAATGGCATCATGATATTTGAAGACAAATCAATGGAACTAAATCATCTAGAGCAAGACAACCCAGACTCCGGAAGACAAACATACTATGTCATCTCTTATAAGTGGATATTAACTATTAAGTAAAGGGCAATCATGTCACCATCCATAGATCTCAGAGAGGCTAAGTAACAAGGAGGGTTTGGATTACCATGTAAAGGATAAATAGAAAATATTTTGATAGTATACTGGAAGTAGATAGGGATGAGAACAGGGGCTATGAAGCAAGAGATGGAGAAACAGAGGGAGAGAGAACAGTGAGAGACAGAATTGAGGGGCATTTGGAAATAAGTATGGAAATATGGTGAAATTAAACTGTCTGCAATCTATGAGGGTGACTCTAATGAGGACCTCTAGTAAAGTGTGATAGGGAGCCTGAACTGTCAATCTTCTGTAATCCAGCAAGGTTTCCAGGGGTGGGACTATGTCACCAACACAGCCACAAAAGTTTGACCTGCATCCTACCCTGCCTGCTGGGGTTATGGTGGCTCAGTTCTTGTAGAAGTGGCAAGTAATGACTGGTCTAACTCAAGGCCCACACCAGGTCAGGGATCCCATGCCTGACACTGCCTGGATTGCTAGGAACCAACAAGCTGGATGGACCAGAGACCTAGGGTAGAATCAAATACAGCTGGGTTGCCTTATTATGTTCTCATATGAGGGTTTGAACCAAGTCTTATTTTAACTTGTTAGGGCATGTTCAGTTGATATCCCTGGGATGCCTGCTCTTTTCTGAAAGCAAAAGAGAAACAGTAGGTCTGGGGAGAAAGGGAGGTGATGGGAGAGCTGGCAGGAGTGGAGGTGGGAGAGGCTGCAGTGGGGTTGTACTGTATGAGAGAATAATTAAAAAGACAAAATGAATTAGAAATAAATAAATAAATAAATAAATAAATGGAAAAAAGATATAGGCTATGCAGCAGAAAAGCAATTTGACATGGACAATTTCTAAAATATCCCTATTAACACACTTAGGCTTGAAAAGACCAATATCAAACTGGACTGAATAGGAGTAGGCTGAGTAAAACCTTGCATCTATGAATGTATTAGAAACCTGGGATATTCAGATAACTAAGAATGAAGGGTATCAAAAAATGTTGAAGAAGAATATCTTCTTAACCATGCTGAATGTTTTGCTACCTTTAAGTATGACTTGGAAAAACACAGTAAACTATAAGAAGCCAAAAAGGAAGGAAAGATGAGAAAAAAAGTGGAGGAATGACATAGGGTACTGGGAACTTCCAATCTGGTGTCTCCTATTTTTCATAGTGAAATAAAGGTGTGTTATTAGATGAGAGGGGAACTAGGTTTCTGAGATAAATAGTGGAGAAAAAAAGGAGTAGATTTATGCTAGTGGAAATCATGAGTACAGACAAGATAAAATAGTAGGTTTCTAACCAGGATTTAAGACCATCAGCCATGGCAGAGTAACTGTGGCCAGCAGTGTGAAAGCCAACAGAGGTTAGACAGGCTTGTGTGCTGAGACATTTAAAATATATTTTCCACAAGAACCACGGAAAAAAGACTAAAGAAACTCAAACATTTAGAATTGAAATAATGGACTATTTTTTTTAAAATAAGATAGCTAAACTACTATATAATATAATGTATCATATATCACATATATATCATCATACATATATTACATATGTGTGTATATGTGATATATATGTACTATATATGTATATCAAATATATAATCATACCATAATATGTATATCACACACACACATATACACTAGTTATAAGCTATACAAGTACTAATGGTATAAAACAATATATTTAATTCACAAAGTGACCATTGAAAAAATTTATCACAGTTTGTAGAAATACACTAGGGTTAAGAATCCACTTGGGCCGGGCAGTGGTAGCACATGCCTTTTAATCCCAACACTTGGGAGGCAAAGACAGGTGGATATCTGAGTTTGAGGCCAGCCTGGTCTACAGAGTGAGTTCTGGGACAGCAAAGGCTCTACAGAGAAACCCTGTCTTGGAAAAAAAAAAAAAGAATCCACTTGGAAGTTAGCTTGAACAGAAGATATTAGCAAAAAACATGGAGTATGATGAGAGCTGCCAACTAGCACATGGGGTTTTTCAAGGCACTGCTCTGAACTCCAGCACAGCATCCTGACTATGCTCCAGGGACATCTTTCCCAATAAATGGAGAATAAGATTTGCTAGACAATTGATGATCGGGCCAAGAAGTTGTGCAGTGTTATGTTTGCCTTACTCTATTAGCCAAGCAGTCATAAAACCTGCAGTGGTTTAGATGAAAATGTTGCGGCTGCTATTATAAGGAAGGGCTTCAAAGAATATATTGCCATCTTTAACCAACCTCAGTAGAGATAGGCAGAGTAGACTGTTATTAAAGAGACATAAAGGAGAAAAGTGGTCAGCAGTTTTAGTGTATAAGGTGGGTGCTTGATGCAAAGTGCCTTGGTCAAGACATAATTTTATCATTTAATTATTTTTCTTCCTCATTATGGTTTAAAGGTGTTAATAAGAGCAAGCAAAATGCCACATGAGTGTTAACAGATTGTGCAAGAATCAGAAATTCTACTCATGAAGAGAGTACCCTTAGGGGAAAACCAGATTTTAGATAAAGGAAACAGGAAACAATTTCCTGGAGAGGTTGGGGGCACAGCTGTGTTTATTGATTCTTAAATGGAAGATGTGGAGGACAGAGGAAAGGATGGTTTGTGAAGGAGAACAGGATGACATTGTGTGGTTTTAGATTTAGGCCTGTGGGACAGATTACAAGCATGCAGGTGGATAGCTGGAGTTTTTTGGTTGTCTTTGAAGAAGCCCCTGCTGGATGAGTCAGGGAGATGCACATGGACTTCTTCAGGGTCCACAAGAGCCTAAAAGTGATAAACTGATTACAGCTATGATTATCCGTGCCCTTGTGCACACATATGAATATGTCCCAGAAAAGCTTGGGGTGCTGGAAGAAGACCATTCCCAGACTGGTGTCACTTTCTTGTTACCCAGATACTAGGATGTCTGAAGAAAAAGCCCCATTCTGGCTTGTCTTTGCTTCATGCTACTGGAAGTTTCTAACTCTGGTGCTGATGTTATTTCTATTTTTCAGTGACATCATTCTTGAGCTTTTATGGGTCCCAGTATGGGCTGAAGTACAATTGATTATCCAGCATGACCAAGACCTTCAGTAACAAATTGGGACTGCTGAAGCATCCAGTTTCATAGACCTTGCCCGCTATCCCGTTCTCAGCTTCTTCAGCATCCTAGATGTACAGTGTTGCACTACTTAGCTTCTACCAGTTTTAAGCTATTCTATTAGTACTTGAATGTATGTGTGTGAAGGAGGGAGGAGGAGAGGGAGGGAGGGCAGAGAGAGACAGAGAAAGAGAGAGAGAGAGAGAGAGAGAGAGAGAGAGAGAGAGAGAGAGAGAGAGAAAGAGAGAGAGAGGAGGGGGGAGAGGGAGAAGGAGAAGGAGAGGGAGAGGAAGAAGGAGAGGAAGAGAGATGAGATTCCAGGAAATACAAAATGGAGTTGAACCTTTTGACATGGAATAATGACATCTTCTGAAAATGTGTTAGTTGGCATTCATAGCCATCTTGGAATGCATATAGACCCCAGGCCATAGGTTGGAAATGAGAGAACCTTGCCTTAAATTGTCCTTAACTTCTAGGATGGGACCTCTTTCAGAACTTAACATTTAAGTAAGTGTAGGTTTTTAGTGAAATCTTGGCTTAGCTATAGAGAATCAATTTCTCTAGTCAACATTCAAATCAATACTCAAATTCCATATAAAGCTTATTCTAGAAAATCAGTTTCCTGTGAATTGAACCCAACCCAAAACAGTCATTTTAGCCAGTAGAGGAATTGCAGGTCTTCGTACAGCCCAACTCTTACACTATTGAATTGTTCTAAGATATGAGCATCTTCTAGTAAAACCAAAAGGAAAATTAAAATTCTGGACAAAATATACCTTTCTCTTTAGATTAAAAACTTCTTGTTGTCTTGTTTGCTGCATATTTCATTAAAATAATTAGTTATTGGAAATAGGTTATTTATTAGATTTTTAGTGATATTTTAGATTCAAACTATTGAAGTGATATAATAATGACATGGGACATTGCTTTTAAAAAAGTTTCCAGATATCATTCAGTAAAATCAAAGAGATATTATTATGTGATTATTTTCAATCAAGTGTACTTTGGTTAAATATAGTTTATGTTTACCTATATAGGGTTTTTATTAAAATTATGATCAAACATATTCATTTTATAGAAGAACATAATACTTTCCATTTTATTATTGAAGAATAAAAGTATTTTTATCTATTGCAAACACTTACTTGTCAATATGTATGTATAAATAGGCATATAAATTCTCAATTTGGTTTGCACTTCCTAAGTGAAAACAGCTTAGATATTTTTATTTCTATTTGTTTTTCCTTTATTTCTTTTAAGCTTCAATGCATGAAGTCTTTGGAGGTTTTTTCCTATGTAAATATTAGTGTTAATTTAACAATAGGTGCTTGCAGATGGATCCTTGTTATGTTTTCTTGTGGTTGTCCTTAGGCTTCTACTTTTATGGAACTTTTCTCTTATTGTCTCTAGTATGGCTAGTGTCGTGACTTTGTGCTGTTCTAGCAATAGCCACAGGACACCTGGAACCAGTTTTCATCATCTCTCTAACCTTAGTGCCTCCTGAATCAATCTCAGGATACATTTTTTTTTCTCTAGTAATGTCATAACACTTCACACACT
>NW_022196897.1:33411275-33478204 GCF_008632895.1 Mastomys coucha | reverse complement strand
ATAGTTTCTTAAGAGATATCTTATCTCATGTTTTCCATTCAGTATCAATAGACAGTAGAAGAGAAAGACCTGAGTTCTGGAAGCAGGGGAAGTGTGGTTCTAGCTCATGCATAGTAAATAAAATGAACACACGGTCCAGAGAAAGAATCATATTTGTTCTTGTAATATGGGACCATCAGAGAATAGTCAATTTTATATATCTCAAGCATTGTAAAATAGGTTTTTAGTTGACTAAGGATTTTTTACTTTTCTTAGCAAGGTATCAAGATACTAATATTCCTATTGTATACTATAATTTCTGGCTGTCCTGACTTTCTCTGTTTTTCTTGGTAATTTGTGTTAAGAAATAAACATATCAAAACTGTGTATAATATAATCAAACTGAAAACACAGAGAAGGACAAGGAAACCAACACAGACAGACAGAGAGACAGACAAAACTAGGTGATATTCCTCTTGGATTTGAGACACACCTTAGCCCAGCTTCCTGCCAGGGTCTCCATTGCCTTCGTAGGAATTGCAGACCAAGGTAAATTCAGATCTCCAACTTCTTTAAAGAAGCTTCTTTCAACAGCAGCAGGAAGAAGCCACAGATGGTCAGAGTGGAAAAGCAGCCCAGGGCCTGTTTCCACTGATGTATCTAGGACACAGCCAAGGGCTTGTGAACATGATAGAAGACAGGGCATAGATTGTAGAAGCCCAAGGAACAACAACTTGGCTGTGAGATTGTTCTTTCTGTGTCTGACAGGGAAGCTCACCTAGAAAAGCTTAGCATCATGGCTGCCTAGACAAGACAAGTGGTTGAGAATGTCAGGGTAGGAGGGAGGAAAGGGAGGGGAAATGATGGCACTGTGTTTTGATTAGATAAAAATTTAAAAAGAAAACATAAAGAGATAGGTAATAGATACAAAATAACAACAGAGAACAGAGTGGAAAGAGAAAAATACTGATATTGATCTAAAAAGAACTTGAGTAAATAAACTGAAAAACGAAAAGTTACTGATTTTCCTAAGACCAAACTATTCCAAACATGAAAGAAAAAAATGGGTTTAATTCTGATTGGTCTCACACTGAGCTCCATGGCAAGAAGAAAGAGTTAATAAGAACAAAACCCCAAAGATAATATTATAAAGGCTTTCCACGGTTTTCAGACAAATGGAGAATAAGAGAAAATGAGGACAAGCATGGAGAAAAATTTCCCTTTCCCAAAAGCTCCTTTTGAAAATTACTTGGAGACTTAGAGACTCTGTTGACTTTAATTAAGTGCTCATTAGATTGACAAACTTTTTAAAACAGTATTCCTGCTTGCCATGTGGGTTTTCATATGCTCTCCTGGATTTCTCTCTAAATTACTTTAGAACCCTGTCAAAATAACTTGTTTATTCAAGGGAAATCACTCATAACTCTTTAAAGAACTCGGATAGATTTTTGTCTTGTGGTTGCTGGTTTGTTATTTTTACACGGTCCTATAATTTCCACTGAAATCTCTTAACTCCCCTCTGCAAAGTCAAAGTCTTCCCAAATTGGACTTAATTCCTCTGATACCAGTGGGGAAATAACTTATAATCTTCAAAATCTCCTGAGTCAGAAGTCATTGGTTATATAATTGAATAGAGAAAGTCCTGCAGGCAAGGCTGTGCCCAAACAAACAACTGAAGGATCCTTCCAAACATACACCTTAACAGAAAGTAAAGGCAAGGGAATTAAGCAAAGCAGTATGTATGGGTAGCATAATGCTATTATCTGAATGAACACTATACTTGAAGTGAATTTGATATAAACTTGTCAAACCTTCTCAGCTTACAAAAGGCCAGGAAAGCCTTGCATTGAAGAAACTGCAGTGAAAGGATTAGCATCGGGACATAATTTGGGGTGCAGCACAAAATGGTGACTTGGAAAATGTATTGCTCTAAAAATACTTACCATCAGTTATCATTGCCATCATCACCCTCTGGATCCTCTTCTCTTATTGTTTGCTTCTTGTCACCCTTTAAAATCTCAAATGGAGCATTTATGAAATTAATACTAAAATAGGTTTGCAAGCATGACCCAGCAACCACTAACATACTAACTGCTTCCTACTTTACATCTATTGTTTTTGGTTTGTTTTGATTCACATATATATTAATCATTATTTGAAAAATGTCATCAAACAAGATTTATAGCTACTTCCATATGGCAGGATGTCACCAGTAGTATAAATGGATTTTTCTGGATAATTAGTAGTTTTTTCATTCTTTTCTAATTTTCTTGATTTAAAACAATGAGATCTCCTAGTATGCAAAGGGAAGCGTTATCTTAAAAGTTAAGTATTGGGAATAAGTAATCATAATTCTTATGGTATATAAGATATTTCAATACAGCATTTACTGTTATAACTTCTGACAAGTTTTTCTAGAACACAAGACCTGCCTTTAACACTTGAGCAAAATAAATGCTAATAAAGGTAAAAACAACATGCCATTTGACACCAGGTATGGAGGTTACCATTCAGAGAATTCACAGCACCAAAGACTAGCATGGGTATAGAAGAAATGAATCTTTTTAGTAGCATTCCCAGGGGCGTAAAATGGCAGCACTAGGTAGAAGAATCATGAGTAGAGTAGATACACATAAAATCAAGCAAACTTCTACACTAGAAATCAGCAGTACAATCTAAGTAGATTGATACCAGGATAGCATACAGTTGTCTCATTTATAGTACCTCAAACAAATGCCAAGCTATCCAATAAGGATGAGATACAGGAAACAGCATAGGGTAGGGTCATACCATAAATGTTAGTTGATGATTGATTTATTTACTTATTTATTGTTGTACTGAGGATTGAAAGTAAGATTTTACACATTGTTAGCAATTACTTCACCAATGTACCAAATCCCAGCATGTTTGTTCATTTGTTTTGATATAGGGTCTTGCTAACATGTTGAGACTGGGCTTGAATCCACTCTGTAACCCAGAGAGGACATCAACTTTTGAAGTTTCAGTTTCTGCTTTCTGAGTAGCTGGCTGGCCTCGTAAGGCTCTGCTACCATGGTTGATTAGTTAGTGATTTATGCATTTATGCATCAATATCTGAGGGGATGGGGAGATGGCTCATCAGTTAAGAGCATCATTGCTATTTCAGAGGTCCTGAGTTCAATTCCCAGCAATCACATGGTAGCTCACAACCGTCTGTAATGGGACCTGATGCCCTCTTCTTGGGTGTCTGAAGACAGTTACAATGTCCTCATCTCATAAAATAAATAAATAATTTTAAAAATCTGGTATAGTTTTAAACATAATGATCAGGGATGGTGAGATTACTTGTAGATAAAGGTGTTTGTTCCCTGTAACACATACAAAGTGAGAAGAGAACAAACTCCATAAACTCACCAGCACAAGTGAGCCAGGAAACACGCAGCTACACATAAGCACATGTGCATACACACTCATGCACACACAGATACAAACTCAAACACAGACATGCACACACACACACTTGTGTGCACACTCATAGACAAAGAAATAAATATAAATATATTTCTTTTTAACTTATCAAGTTCTGAGAGCCATAGACAAGACACCATGGTACATGATTCAATTTGTATGAAGTTCAAGAAAAAAATGGGGAGAGAAACCTGAATCTATGCCCATAGGCTGAGACTGATGTAGAGGAGCAAAGGGGGACACACTGAATTCATCTCCCACTCTGGAATTCAGTCCTAAAAACAGAACTAATAAATAATTTCAATGTGGTTTACTTCCAACAGTCCCTTAACTTACTATAGGATAACATTTACAATAAGGTAATTTTGAGCAAAGACCCATGTTCCCTCTTGCTTGATTCGGGTTACCATCTGAGCTGAGTGCATATTGGTCTCCCAACTTACTTAGTTACCTAATGCTCACATTCTGAAGTTTCAGACATGATAGGTTATGTGTCCTTTTAGGTGTCAGACACTGAAGAAAGCTATAAATAAATCACGCAGCCATTAAATAATGTGTCTTTCTATGACAGAAGCGGAGATTAGATGGAGGCAAAATCATATCTAGTTTTGCTTTCATTTTTCTACCAAATAATTGATTTTGGTTTATGTTGATAATAACTAGAAACAAATTTTAATTGAGTCTCCAGACTTCGCAGTGCAATTCCTCACATTGCAGTAGCCAGATCAATCATTCTGTGGCTTGCTATGCCTTCCACCTAGTCACAGTCTGTAGGAAGTTCGCCTGTATATCATATGCTTGCCTTAGGTACAAACTGATAAAAAGTTTAGATGAGATTTCCATACTGACAGCTACCTCGGTAGGGAACGGGGTAGAAGGTGGGTAATAGCTTATACCAACATGCCTGGTAGACAAAAAAGGGCCCGTTTTCCATAATTCGCTCAAACTCCAAACAGCAACTTAATTTTCTTTCAGTTTTCAGTTTGAGATGCACTGCAGGGTTCTCCTCCCTAGGCAAAAGGCAATATGAGGTGAGAAGAAGAACATGCTGCCCACACAGGTATAGGCCTGCATAATGGAGCCGTGGCTCTGGGAAAGAGCCTTTTCATTCTAACAACTGTGAGAGTGAGGAAGGGAGCATAATGAAGAGGACATAATTGAGTGGGAGAGAAACATTAGCTATGCATGGGGAGGAAGACTTCAGAGGCCTTTGACTTCGAGTTTGTGCACGTTACAGCTGGCTGCGAAGGGTCGAGAAAGCCAGAGCGTCAGCGGTCAGCACCTACATCACCACAAACTCACGAATTTAAAAAAAAAAAAAGTTTATTTTTAATTACATGATGACAGCATTTAATGTTGTTCCATGGACCTATGAGGATTTAAGTTATATGAGGGGTCTGGTAGCTCTTAGGCTTATTTCTTTTTGACACATACGTCAATTTGCCACAAAAATAAAAAAAAAAGAAAAAAAAAAGAAACCTGAAACCATTAAACAGAACACAAACTGAAAACATGAAAAGGCATGGAAGAGAAAGAAAATACAAGGATATTTTTGAGACAGCAAAAGGAGCATGCCAAAGGTACATGCATCAACAATACTAAATTGAGAGGTACAGAATTTTTCAAACAAGAGTGCATACTTATGCATACCCTTGACATATGAGGCAATGTTAAAATCACTGTTTCAGTAGCATTTAATTACTAATATTAATTTTAATTCACATCAAAGTCATGTGATTATAACTGTACATTTTGAACACTTCCTAACGAAACAAACAGTTTAAAATATTTAATAAATATTATTGTTTTTCTCTCATTAGGACTAAGTCTTTCTGTATGGTTGAAGATAGCTTAAGAGTCACCATGTCACCCAGGCTGATCTCAAATCTGTGGCAATCCTATTTCAGCCTTCAGGGTGCTGGAAATACAGATAGGCATCACCATACTCCTATTATTTTATTTATGAGGCATAGCTAATTATATTGGCTGCAGCCAATTGGCTTCCTGAACTTGTCAAACCTCTAAGAATTCTTGGGAAAAACAAAGCACACAGTTGAATGCACTGTGGGCTTAACTGGTGTTAGAAAATTCCTGGGGCATATTTAATAGAAATAAATAACAAATCTCTAAAGTAAAAAGATATTTGTGTTCTTACCTACAGGAAGCTCACGAAGAACCCATCGAGGGAAAAAATAAACACTGTTTATTTTACTTAGGTTCTTATGTCTTTGACTTTATTGATCAATATCACCCCTGAATAGGGATTACTATAGAATTGAGGCTTTACTCAATTCAATAAACCCCAAGTTTCTTAACCCCTCCCATGTTTTTAAAGAAAGGTGAGCAAATACTTTTAAAAGGAGGCTTTATCTTTTCTTAGTGCCTTGAGAAATTCTTCAGCCTTACTTTAAAGGTATACGGATGCTTTTGAAATGCATCATGCTCTAATCTACCCAGAGGCTAGAAAAAACCGAAAATCATTTATTTGTTTAGCCTTAAAAAAATCAATGTAGGAAAAAATATGGCATCTGTGTAGATAGAAAAGGCAAATGCTGTTTCATGGTACAATATAGAAACACGTATCTTAAAGACAGAGTCAGTAGGGAGCCCTGAGTGTTAGACACCTAAACCATTCCTACCTATCTGGTTTTATTTACGTGTTTATTTATTAACACGGTTGTGAGCATCTATTTCTTCAGCTCTTGTGCTAAATATTAGAAATGTGTTTTTCATGTAAAATTGAGTCCTAGTAAACTTGATGTTTTGTAATTTGGTAAATCACATACTATATAATATTTGAAAATTGAGGATAAATAACTTTACATAAAACTCAATGATGATGAGTTTGAATGAGTGAAAAATCTGTAATTTTTATTTTAAAATATAAAAACTAAATATACTTTTAACTGTAGGATAAAATATTTTTTTGTATTCATGGAAATTCAGTAAGCCACATGGATTGTATAAAAGATGGGACCCTTTAATTACAATATCTTTTGAAGTCATTATGGATTAAAACTAATTGCCATAATACCTATCATTTATTGATTATTCACTTTATCAAGCAATGTAATATACCTTACATGCCTTTGTCCAGCATTTTACAGTAGTATTTCTAGAACAGTAATCATGATATAGTTTGTTTACTCTATATACATTATACACTACTGTCTTAGTCAGGGTTTCTATTCCTGCACAACATCATGACCAAGAAGCAAGTTGGGGAGGAAAGGGTTTATTTGGCTTACTTCCACATGGCTATTCATCACCAAAGGAAGTCAGGACTGGAACTCAAGCAGGTCAGGAAGCAGGAGCTGATGCAGAGGCCATGGAGGGATGTTCCTTACTGGCTTGCTTCTCCTGGCTTGCTCAGCCCGCTCTCTTATAGAGCCCAAGACCTCCAGCCCAGGGATGGCACCACCCACAAGGGGCAATTGAGAAAATGCCCCACAGCTGGATCTCATGGAGGCACTTCTCCAACTGAAGCTCCCTTCTGTGATAACTCCAGCTTGTGCCAAGTTGACACACAAAACTAGCCAGTACAACTACCTATAGAGACTGAGCCCCTATAGACAATGTTTACTCCCAGCAGTCATCAAATTGAATGATAAGGCACTCTGTCACAGCTGGGGGTTAGTTGTGCATTTCTCCTTTGGGTTCATTAGAATAAGGTTAATATTTACAGTTAGTTCATATGTATGTAAATCCTGACCAGCAGCCCCAAACTCATCACCATATATCACTTATTACTTTTCTACATGGTGGTTGTTATGGATTATTAAGCAATTTGGGTGTTCCATATATACTTATCTCAAAGGTTCCAATCCTACACTGTGCAACTGATACCAAAAATGGAGATAATTAAGTTATCGAAAGCAATGTAATATTTAAATAGTTGGCCATATTCTCGGATCCATGTTATGATATGTTCTCAAGATTGCACTAGAGAGTGCATTTCAATTAGTATCAGAAGACTTGAGATCCTTGTGAGTGTGCTTGTATGCATGTGTGACTATGCAATGTGTGTGTATGCTCGTGTGTTCATCACCTTGTATCCCACCATGTCCCCTTGATTTTCTATTCATCTTTTCCATCCTCTATCCATGTGAGCAAATTTTCCTTATGTTTAAAATATTTTAATTGAATGCATTTAAGGTACACAACACAATGTTGTGAGATACATATAGTGGTTGAAAGATTATCATAGTAAAGAAATTAACATTCCATAATTTAATATAGCTGTCTTCATACTGTTTCTTTAGTAAGAGCAGTTGATATCTCACCATTCACATGACTCTTAGAGATGGCACAATTATTTATTATCACATATGATCATTTTGCTGTGCACTAGATTTCTCTAACTGCTTATTCTGCTGTCATTGTCTATTTTTTTTTTAAACATTCTATAGCTCCTTTCCTCTTCACATGTTCACTTCCATGCTGTGAGCCACTGACTCCATCTCATTACCTCCACTGCAGTGTGACACTGGCTTCCTGCCTTGTATTCCACAAGACATAGTTCTGTTATATCAGAACTCTTGAAAGGTAATTCTAAAATATTTAATTTTGTTGTCCATGAGTTTAAATCTATTTAATCAATGTAAACATTCTTGCTACAAAAACATTCAGCTTAAATGTTTTTGTATGAAATATTTCCTCATTCACAACTTGTTCAACAGACACTAAGATGTCCCATGCCAAGAGGTCCTCAGAACACAGAACCCATTGCTATACATGAAACAGAACAAAGGCATGTCTTCGTGAGTGTCTATTCTGGTTAGAAGACAGTTGTTACTAAGGTACCCTGCTCAACTATCCTGGTCAGACTGACACCCTGAACTTCAGTCTCCCCAGTCACTACACTTTGTTTGCTTTGATGTTTATTTCTGAATCTTTATGTACAATCCTCTATTGACTCTTCTAGAGCAGGTAACTCCTTTAGGCAAATTTCAGTGAATAGTCATCATGTATGAATGTACAATGATCTGGCCCAATGGTCTCAAGTAGAAACAACCCTTATGAGCTTCCAAAATCCAGCCTTCATTGTAAAGTGAATTAATACCTCTGTAGCAACCACATGAGAACTCAGTTTCACCCTCAGATTACTTGGCCTTCCTTACTAGCATCCATGTATATTTCCAAGTAGCCCTTCCTTTCTGGGCTGTCTTCAGAGCATTTCCAAGTAAACTTTATCTAAGATATGAAGACAAAATGTAATCAAAATATCTTGTATTTATGACAGGTAAAGTGGATGTTTCCATCACTTCTTGCTATATAGTCCAACATATTACTTTGTTGTGCATAAGAATTTTATTTCTTATATCTTTGATAATGTCATATATATGTATATATGAGCATTTATACACACACACAGGAAAGTGTGTGTGTGTCTATGAAAAATTGTGGCATTCTCAGAAGTTTCATTCAGAGTCAGATTATGGTTCACTGATTTTTCTATCATTACCTCTTGCCAAAGTTACCACTAGTAACTTGGACAGAGGTGATACTTCATCCTGAATCCCTGGAACAAGTTCACATGCAACAGACACATGTGATCCAGATATGTACAACATATGTAAATGTACTTAAAACAGCTAGTGATTGGTATTATGAAACAAAGCAAAGCCAGGGAGAGGGTTAGGAATTTCAGAGCAGGGGTAGAGGATGAGTCAGTAACTTAGGGAACTCACTGACAAGATGACATTTGAACAGAACTTTGCATTATATATCTCAAGGAATGGTCTTCATAAGTCAGTGTCCTGAAACTAATCTCCAAAGGCTGCACATACTGTTTTGTGAAAGATAAAGAATTTCAGGAGGCAGAGTGTGCAGGCCTCAAAGAACATTAATGCTAGATTTGCTAGTGAGAAGGGGGGCATTAGAGATTGTATTCTAATACAGAAAGAAGTAAAAATGTCCAGGCATGTCCTGAAATTAGACTGAATGTATATAGCAGCAGTATGAGAGTAGTTGTATGCAAAAGGTGAGGGTGATTCCTTGACCAAAGCAGCTGGAAGCACAGACAGACTTCCCATTTTCTGAGAGACTTTAGAACTAAAGAATTTTGTTAACCCTGAACATCTCTCACATTACTTTTTGCTTGATTTTTCAACATTATTTATACTTCTTCACTTTTATGTCTGAACCTTTACTGTTCTCTGATCTTTATTTGTTAAATACTGTCATCTCTTCCTTTTTTAGTCCTGTTACTCTTCCCATAGAATCTTTTTATGGCTACATCTCCACATGAAGTATGACCGTGTTCTCTCCCATATTAATCCTCTTTAACCACACTACTTTTACCAGTCATCCTTACTACTATATATGAATAATGAGGAGGGCATTGAGGGAGAGGTAATATAAATGAGGAAAAGATCTTGGACATGAGAATGCCCACGAAAAAGAATGAGTCATCACTAAGACTTATTGGCACCTCTAAAACAGCAATTTACAGTCTAAATAATTAGACATTATGATTCATTTGTTGCAATCTCTTTTTCTGTTTTTCTTTTTATTTAATAATCTCAAATCTTTTTATACAGCCTAGTTGTTATCCCCATCCTGGTCTGCCCTCTGACAGTTCCTGATAACCATTTTATCTAACTTGAGAACATAAGGCTACATGTCTTTGTAAATCATATTATGTTCTGGAACTTGAATGACCTCATTATAATTTTTCTAACTTGCCCAATGGGCACAGTTCTCATTTTGTTTGTAGTGTTTCTTATATTTGCTCCTTTTTGGTCTGTTCATTTCAATACATTGTATTTCTTGAATCAGAATCTAATGTATGTCATTTAAAATTTGTAGATTTACAATTTTACATTTTAAATTTAAAAATGTTGGAGAGAGTACTTGTTTTGGCACAAAATCTTGGTTCAGTTCCCAGCAGCAACATGACAGCTCAAAACTTAATAATTCCAATTCCAGAGGATCTGGTTCCCACTTCTGATCTCTGTAAGAACCAGGCATGCATGTGGTACACAGACATACATGCAAATAAAACATTTACACAAGTAAACTAAAGTAAAAAGAGTAAAAATATATTAAATGGGTGAGGTCATTCGTGATATATATATATATATCACGAATTGTGTTATGTGGCACACTTATTCCTGCACACATTCCCATGACTACACCCAAAAGTCAATTTGCCATTAGGTAACTATTTCCATATGAAGAATTTTACTAGAGAAAATCAAAGTGAAGCCTGAAAATACTATTTTTAGTATTATATGTCATGTATAATTTTCTATGAGATAATATAATAGTCATAAAGCCAATAATGAAGCTTGGCTTGAGTTTTACCTAGAATTTTTTTTTTAAATCAAAGATGCAGAATTCTTATGATGAGTTAGATCAGAAATAAGTCAACAAATTTATTAGACCATGCCTCTAATCTTAGTTTTCAAAATGTATCCAAGCTGGAATTTAAGCATCTTTGGAATTCGATGACTCACACAAGGAACTTGTGTATGAGGCAGTTTTGACAGGATGCCAAAACAACTGGCCACATCAATCAAAAAAATTAGTTGGGCAATTCCTCCATGCCATGCAGACAATGGCCCAGTTGGTTATACTTTTCATTCCTCCACTAAATACCTTGGCAGCCTGTTGACATCAAGGCAGTTTGGCCGTGCTTCTGATGAACGTGAAGCTGTGTGTCTGATGGGTAAAACCTAAAACTCAATGCTTTGATGGAGATTTTCTGCAAAAGTTTGACAGATTCTCAGCTATTCAAACTTCATGCTTCTTGAAATTCAAGATTTTGGGATGATCCCCTAGAAGACCGTGATTCAACAAATCATGGGATCATATAGCACAAAGAGGCCCCTGAGAGTGCCTGCGGTCCTGCAGTTGGTTGTGTATATTTATTTCTTGGAGTCACTTGTGTTTCTATCCATATATTTATGTTGGTGTTGCCTTCCCATTATGCCAGAAGGTCTTTACAGACCTGCCCTTCTCCTTTGCTTGAAGTCCCCATAGTCCAATAGACGACCCTAAATCAGCACTGACTACTTTCCGAAGGTAGCCTGTGAAAAATTCCTATCATGCCACACAACTAGGTAGAATTTACAAGGGTAGCAAAATCCTGGGCCCTCACCTTCCCAATAAATGTACTTTTAAATTAAAGCTCATCTCAGCAGCCACTTGATACATTCTAAATATCTCATGCTGTTCTCTTTTTATTTTCAGCACAAGTTTCACTGTTCTTAACTGTAAATTCATCATAGTTTTGGAAAGTGTGCCTATGCCGATAGCAGTGATTTACCACAAGAAAGCAGAATCAAAAGCCTTGATTACTTTTGGAATATAATGGAAGCTTGACCTTCATCATAGCAAAAGTAGGGAATCGATCTGGACTGTGGGTTATCATCTTCCATATCCAAATCATAGAAAATATCCAGGCCATATAAGATAAATAATTATAAAAACAAGGGGAATAGTAATTATTATTTCTTTCACTAGAATTAATCGTATAACTAAAATATCTGAAATTTGGTTCACTTCAAACAAACATTTATTTTTACTTTTAAATTGTTTTTATAGGTGGTTTATAGGTGGTTTCCAAGTTTTCCAATCTCTTATTTCAAAATTTTATCACTGATAGCAAGAAGCAATGTTATTTATTTCATAAAGTCAGACATATTGCAACCTACCAACTTTTTCTTTTTTAAATATATTTTTTCTGTGTTTAGATTCAAAGAAGATATAAAAGTAGAGTTACTCTCAGTCTGCAATGTTGTATACAATATTGTATATTTGCTATAAAATTTTTCAATTTAATTTAAAGTCTTTGGTATTCATTAGTGTTTAAAGATCCACCAAAATGAAAATGCAATTCATATTTGTTTAAAGGTCTAACAAACAAAATCAAGAACTGAGAAGACAATGAGATTGTTGATCAAGGTAAATCACTGGCCACCCAAACCTGATGAGCAAAGTTTGATCCCTGGCGACCATGAAAAACAAAATCAAACAAGCCAGATGCAGGCCCTGTATCTGAAACTGAAGCATTCAAGGACTAGAATCACCTGCAGCAAGAAGCACACGAGAATAGACACAAAAGAGCCCTCGCATTGCCAGTGTGGAAGGCAAGAACAGAATCCCAAATCTATCCTTGGTCTCCATATAAACAAAAGCACTAATACAGCAGACTGACAAAAACACACACAAAATTAATAATAATTAATTAATAGCAAAGTCAAATGTTAAATTTAATACAATACTTAATCTTTTACTATAAAATAGCATTATAATTAAGTCAAGAAAATGTTGAGGCTGCCATTTCTGGGTACACAATCTTTCCAGGACAGAGTTTCTAAATTTGTCTAGAGTAATAAATAGTTCAGATAAATGTACATGCTATGATAAAAGTAGCTATATAACATTTATCCTGTTCAGGTTATTCTTAGAGAGAAAGAACAATTACAACTAAGAAAAATATCTAGCATGTTAATTTAAAAGTATTAAAAGAAAAAGTTTTAAAAACGAATCTAGATAGTACCAGCTTGCTGAGCTCACCTTTACTGGACAGATGGCAGTGACAAACTCATCTCAGCCAACATAACCTGTCAAAACAATCTGGCATGAGCAGGTGTCAGGTAATTATCTAATGAACAGATATGTAAAATAACAAACAAACTAGAAATAGACTTTAAACATGGAATCAAAACACCTAAACCTGCAAGTTAGTCTTATAATGTGCATATGTAATAAGAATCTGCTAGTACCTCAGGTGAGGTAGAACCATGGATAGTTCTTGTTTTCTTTACCTAATTATTGCTGGGGGAAAAAAGGTTCATTATGCTTACTCAAAGAGAACCTTGGTTTCATTACTGTAATATGGTAATAAAAAACAAATTTTGTTTGCAAAGTATATTTTAATATCATGTCTTATTTTAAAGCAATCAAATTTCATTATAATAAATTTTTTATATTTAAAAATTAATTAATTAAATTTATTATAATATATATAAATAAAATATAACTAATTTTATTAGTTATAAACTAATAAACACACACAACTAATTTACAATTAAGTAAAACAATGTAAACAGATGTATAAAATTTTTCTTTTAAATAAATGAATATTTTTATACATTATGATTGATAATATACATCTTGAGTAATAGACATTTATGAAAATAAAATTATATGAATCACTTTTGTAAAAATCTGACAACCTTTTAATGTATATAGGAAACTAGTATTTATTTCCAAAGATAAATGGTGACATTTTCAGTAACAAGAATCTTCCAGTTCTTGTTTTGTTTACTTGAAGTCAGTCATTTTAATTTCAGTAAAATTAGTCTCAATGTGTTATGTTGCAATTGGCAAGTTAGGCAAGCAGCAGGGGACTCAGGTGAATCTTCATGGTGTTGGGAAAAAAAAAACTTTTATTTGAGTTTTCTTTTTACAACACTGCATTTTTGTCTCCAAAGAATCACTTGCTAGGGAGATCTTGCTTATGTAAATAAAAGAGCATTAGCAGCCACTCCCAGGTGAGAAGATGTGTCCTGAAAGAACCTGTCTCTCTTTGACTTTCATTATCCTTTACAAAAATGGTATTTTGCATAAGAGCTATAACTCCTTGGAGAAAGTGAACTTACTATTCTGTTCTGGCCCCATCTGATAAAGTGCTGTGGCACGGACTTTATTCTGGGTGGTTCCTGGCAACAGTTCTCCAACATTTGGTAGAAAGCTCCATTTACACTCGTAAGATTATCAGTGCACCCTAAAGAGCTGTTGATTGTATCTCTCAACTTTTCTCATACTAATAATGAAAGGCAGTCATCTTAAAATATGTATTTACCACTTAAGGTAATAACAAACTCAAACGTGATAATGTTAAATGTATTTTGCTGTCATTTTTAAAATGAAAAATATTGGCATGGACTACTTGTTTATATTTTTAAAATATACTCTGTATCTGGCAGTAAAAAACACCTATTTTTTTATTTGCTTCTGTATTTGGTCTAAGAAAATGTAGTCTTTTGATTGAAGGATATAAAAAATAAAACCATACAGATATGTAGTTGGAAAATACACAGGTAATTTAGAATCTTTTAAACAATTTGCATTTTCTTTGATACATCAATAGTTTACAAATCTCAGTGTTTTCAATATTATCAGAAAATGAATTCTAAAACAATACTAATGTACTTTTTCACTGGTTTATATTAATATTAATCTGTCCAGCATGAACTTCAAATGAGTCTGTTAATTATACACTATTTTACAAAATTGTGTACTGAATCATTGAGCTACACAAACCCCCTGAATGTACACTAGAAAAATTAGAAGAGAGTGAAAATTATAATTCATATAATGTCTTGATTTAACTAGGAAAAAATATTTACCTCATCAACATCATGTATATGATCTCAGGGTGAGTCTCAAAATATTCCTGCTCCACATACTCAGAATCAGTGTCTCTAGAGAAGTACCCACTTTGACTTAGAGACCACACTCAACACCAAAGACCAGAGTAGCAGATGTTGGCAAGAGCTCAGGAGGAAACTGATATTTTTCACCAACATTGCATAGAAGCATACAAGAAATGTAAATCTGATATTTAAAGAATAGCCCAAAGTCTGGATTTCACAAGCACTCACTGAACTTGGAGCTATTTTATGGGCAGAGAAAATATCTCAGTGGATTTTAGGCTCAAGTTTATCTGGTATATATGTCAAACAGTGTCATCTCTACATATCCATATTTCTACTGTGAAAAAGATACTGACTAAGTAGAAGTTGGCTATGAGGTATACAAGATTATAAGCTTGATACTGTAAGTCCATCCAGATACTTACTGACCTTCCAAGAATAAAAAAATTATGGGATGATATAATCAGTTTTTCCTTATATGTCTTGACATGAAGAAACCTCACTATGTCACTGGACAAGACCATTTCAGATTGTCTGTTTTACAAAAGGAATAAATAGTTTGTAACTGAAAAGAACAAAATAAAAACTAGAGTATACATGTGTACTGACAGAGGAAAGGATTTATTTCCTCTTAGACTTCTTAATCAGACTCTATCACTGAGGTGAGCCATGGCAATATCTCTAAGAAGGAATCCTGAAGGAGAAGCTGTGGAAGAACTCTGGTTTCTGGCTCACTGTCTGGCTCGTCCTTAGCTGCCTTTCTTATAAAACCCTAGATATCTTTTGATCTCACCTGTCTTTTTGAGACAAATCCTCTCCATGAAACTGGAGCTCATTATTTTGGCTTGACTAGCTGGTAACTAATACCTAATGTCTACCTGTCTCACACCACTCACCTACTCGGGTATTATCAGCATGCTCCATCACAACTGTCTTTTACATAGATATTGGGGATCTGATCTCATTTCATGCTTACCAAACATTTTACCCTGTGACCTTACTCCCCAGTCCTCTCTTATAGTATTCTGTATTACATAGCAATAGTACTCTAGAACAATATAACAGTAATAGTAATAAAACCCAATGAAATATACCATTTGAATATTTTTCTCAATTATTTTTTTCATATAGTGATTTTTTTAAAAAAAAATATTTAATCTTTTTTTTACAATCCAGATTTTATCTCCCCCCAGGTCCACACTCTGACTGTTCTCCATCCCATATTTCTTCCCCCTCATCCCCTATCTCCATGAGGATTCCCCCCGCCCCCCACTGCATCAGACCTCCCCACTTCCTGGGGCCTCCTGTCTCTTGAGGGTTAGATGTGTCTTCTCTGACTGACTCCAGACCCTGCAGTCCTCGGCTATATATGTGTTGGGGGCCTCATATAAGCTTATGTACACTGCCTGGTTGGTGGTGCAGTGTCTGAGATCTCTCAGGGTCTAGGTTAGTTGAGAATGCTGGTCCTCCTACAGGGTCACCCTACTCAGCTTTTTCCAGCTTTTCCTTAATTCAACCACAGGAGTCAGCAGCTTCTGTCCATTGCTTGGGTGTAAATATGTGAATCTGACTCAGCTGCTTGTTGGGGAGTAATGATAGGCTCCTTTTTGTGAGCACACCGTAGCATCAGTAATAGTATCAGACCTTGGAGACTTCCCTTGAGCTGGATTCCAATTTGGGCCTGTCACTAGAGCTCCTTTTCCTCAGGCTCTTCTCCATTTTGTCCCTGCAGTTCTTTCAGACAGAAACAATTCTGGGTCAGGGTTTTTGACAGGGAGGGCAACTCCATCCCTCCCTTGATGGCTAAAACCTAATAAAGAGATTTTCATTAATTTTTGTATTATATTTCTTTATTATTTTTAAGATATAATATGCAAATGTATCCCTGTCTGTTCAGGAACTTGGTATGTTACCAGGCATGCATAAAACTCACAGAGATCTGCCTGCTTCTGACTCCTGAGTTCCAGAACTAAAGATGCATAGCATTTTTGTGCACGCTTCCTAAATCAGTGCATGACACATCCTCTTGGCCATAGGTTGTAGGCAGGTCATGGAAAGGTTAGGGAATTTGACAAGTTAAGAAGAAATCATATTAGCACAAATGAAAACATATATTTGCATTTGCAGGTTTAGACAAGCTCTGGAGCTTGCTAATGAAGTACGTGAGTACTCTGATGGGAACTTTAGGGTCATAGACTACACCTTGAGAAAGCCGTGGCTGAAATCACAACCAGCCACAGAGCAAGGACACACAAATGCTCTGACAGCACACTGAAGAAGTCATATAGTCTCAGGTCACAGACAGACCTGTGCATGGCCAATTTCAACTGTTCTGATGCCACTTTTCCAGTGTGGTTTATTCCACATTTAAATGAATATATGCTGTTTCTATGACTAAGTATACTAATGTCAGTTTCCTTCTGCTTGGTGGAATGCATGGAGGAGGCAGGGGATGGATAAATTCCAGTTACTGGAGCAAATACCATGCACCTGTTTCCTATAACCCGGGGAAGAAATACAAGCCCATTAGAGAAATATCCATGACATCTCTACTTCTTTACAAACAATTAGACCTCTATAAGGATTTGTCTCCTCATTACAAATTTGTTCCTGTTTGTTCAGTAGTCCTCTGCAGTGTGGATTCTTAATAAATGAGGGACGTTCGCAGAACACATTGGGCACTTTCCCTGGGGGACAACCATAATCACAAAACAGACTAGAAATAACTCAATTATTGTCTGCTCCCTGCTCAGGGGACAGAAGGAGGGCTGTTAGGCTAAGAAATCAGGACAGACTATACCCAGGAGCTAAACAGACTTAGCACCTGGCTGCAAATACATAACGCTCAACAGTATAGGGTGGTTTTTTTTCTTCTTCTTTTTTTTCTTTCTCAGTTATTAAAACTCTGAAAATAACTGAAGGAGCACAAAGACAAGCAACTTGGTTATCTTCATGGAAAGACTGTATTATACTCTTGACTTTTAAAAATGATGTTTGTTTTGTGACGAGGTTTCATACATGAAGTTGTCACAGATAGGGCTTAGAACCCACTGCATTGCCTAGTCTGGGTCAGAAGTCATGGAACTCCTCCAGCCTCAGAAATCTAAGTGCAGAGGCTAAGTGCAGAGGCTACTGGTATAAACTTCTGGGTGATGACGGCTTCCTCTTCTTTTTCTTCTTTTTCTTCTTTTTCTTCCCTTCTTCTTCTTCTTCTTCCCTTCTTCTTCTCTTCTTCTTCTTCTTCTTCTTCTTCTTCTTCTTCTTCTTCTTCTTCTTCTTCTTCTTCTTCTTCTTCTTCTTCTTCTTCTTCTTCTTCTTCTTCTTCTCTTCTTCTTCTTCTTCTTCTTCTTCTTCTTCTTCTTCTTCTTCTTCTTCTTCTTCTTCTTCTTCTTCTTCTCTTCTTCTTCTTCTTCTTCTTCTTCTCTTCTCTCCTCCTCCTCCTCTTCCTCCTCCTTCTCCTCCTCTTCTTCCTTTTCCTCCTCTCAAAATAGTCTTCATTTACTAAATCTAAAGATGGAAAGGAATGTTTTGCAAAGAACTTGTGATTATTAAGTCCAGTACATACAGGGAAGTCTGCATGCATGGTACACTACTCGCTGAATCAAATCCATCTACATTTCCATCACAAATGCACTGAAGAAAAGCAAAAGAGAAAGGTGCCAGAGTGTCCTTAACTTTAAATAACTTTCAAAAAGGAAAAACTTTTGTTATCTGAGTTTGTATTTTTGTCATGCTAATTCATTGGGTTGTTCGTGCTAACAGATGCATCAACAGAGTGCTAGACATATCGTGGGTGCTTAATAATGCCTTATGATTGACAAACTCAAAGAGTGATCTAGATAAGCCTTTTTTCTTTGGAGTCCATTTTGCATTACTTAGACATCAGAAGACTGGCTGCCAAGTCACAAGCTTCTGTAGGTCTTTGCTCTGCATTTTGTCAGGCAGGACTGAGATTTTTAGTCTCTTGTGGCCTAAGAGTGCCCTATCGAGACTGACATTCCTAACTCGTTTAAAAGAACACTGTTACATCTTTTATGACCATAAAATAATGTGGTTTTATACTGAAAATCTGAATTAATAGAAGGGAATAAAAATAAATTATTTCTCCAAAACTACAGAGAATATTTATTAAAATCTGCCTTTTGCAAATGTTTTCTAAAATGTAGCTCTATTGATCCATTTATTTTCTAACTATAAATACATATGCCTTTAGTAATAATATGCATCATATATATGTGTACAGATTTATGTTTAAAAGAATTCTATTATTTACTTCACAGTGCAAAATAGTCATGAGACCCTCTTGCAACATAAAGAACTTCTTTAAAATGTCTACCCCATCTATTATCACAACGTCTCAGTCCACATCTCTCATTTACAATCTGGTTAGCTGTCTTCAGTTATGAAGTAATATTATTTGTAATAATTAAGATCAATCAAAAAACACGAGGGTATTCTTTCCTAAAATATAAGCAGAATGCCAAAAAGCTTTAAACATAAAACTGCATAGCTCAATTGTATTCAATTATATTGATGTCAAAAGCTTTACATTTATTTTATCAAGTGAATTCATTGTTTTCCTCTAGGGTACTCTTTTTGTTTTGTATACAAAATCATATTCCTTATCACGAGTCTGTGCTTACTTAATATATTCATAACTTGTTTTATTTTGAAATATTAAATTTTTTATGTTGATAATGGCTTTAACACAGGTATAAAAATCAAATTTGTTTGACTCTTCTTCATAAGCCTAGTCGATTCCCCAGCATCAATGGCAGAGTAAATCTTTGTTTTATAATTAATTAAAGCACTAGCACCATCATTTCATAAATTCTCATCTTTTAACCCCTTCGTGTCATTTCTTCTTGTTCTAATTCACATAATGGTACATAGATTTGTCCTTTAGATCAGTATCCATTAACTCATCACCTAGTGTTGAAAGGAGGGTCTGCTGGTGTGTAACATAGCTCTCTTGTTTATAAAAGTGGAACCCAGTCTAACTATTCAGGATCCTTTTTCTACACATACAGACATTAAAGTCAGAGGAACTTACAACCAACATTGAATGTAAGCATTATGTTTGTTCTTGTTTTGATGGCTACATAAGGGAACAAGAGTATAACATGTAGACAAGAGACTCCAGAAGACTAAATGTCTCACTGATCTACTGCTTTGAGAAAGAAGCATTCATAAAGAGGAGGATTGCCTTATATACTCCAATTGTCTTCAAGTACCTCATCTTGAACTATGAGACCATTTTTATGTAATATGTGTTCCACTATGAGGGTCTCTTTTCTTCAGTTAAAGCCAGTTTAAGAGGAGAAAGGCTAACAGGAAAAGCCAGAGATTTAGCAAGTCCCAAGGAGTCTATTCCAGGTGTTTACAGTTATAAAGGGTATTTTTTCTCAGATATAAATTAAGTATTTTAAATGTTTTTAGTAATCTATGAAGTCAAAGTTGTCTAGGAGTTATTGTAGAATCTCACAGTTCCTTCGTGAACTAAGGGGTTTGCCTGCTACAGCTGTGAACTGCAGCCATGAAAGCAATGAAAACCTAACTAAACCCTTAGGGGGAAGAAAAGAAGAGGAAGAAAAAAACCTTGCTTCTTGTCTTACCAACACTGCTATTATCACATAGTGTGTTTCACATGATAAGCCATTCATTAAAGCATCACCTACTGTTTTTTCCTTCCACAGAACCAGCTAGAACATGATCTGTCTCTGCGTGAAGACATTGGACCTCTGACCTTTTTTGTAGCTATTCTGGGCAAGTATAATAAACAGGGTTCACTAGGTTTCTGTAAATCTCTGATTATATTTACTGTGAAATCCAAGTGTTCATCTCGGGCAGAAAAAAATTAAGGCTGATTTTCAAATATTATGTACAAACTGTAGCTACTAAGCATTCCATAATGAGCACTTTGGCAATTCAAAGCAAATTAGGGTTCCCACTAGGCAAGGATGACATGCACTGCAGTCAAAGAGAGATGGTGTGTTGCTAATGGAGAATATTCACTGAGAATTTAAAGCAAATCCAGACAGCACTGCCCACTGTAGTTTAAGAGAGAAAAAATACATCTTAGTGTACTTCATTAGTGTGATTTTTGTGTCAGTCTTAACTATTTGCCTCTATTTTTAATATTAGTTTACAGAACAACGCTAATGAGTTACAACCTAGTATCAGTGGGTAGTTCTTTAGAAAGATGCATTTGTGCAAAAACCAGTTTCTTCCTCATGTTCGTCAGTGAAATATTCATTCGATCTGCCAGAGACTAATGCAGGAGTTGATTAAAATTGAGGAAGGAACTTTTTATTCTCAACCAAGCACAAAATCTAATCAGAATCACACCAATCACACATATAAAAGAACCAAGTTAGTTGCTACCTCATGACAGGCAATTTACTCACATTATTTAATTATACAGCAATGTGCATATATAGAAAAACATAAAGATGCGAGCAAACATCATGAAATGATAATTTTGTAAACATGCCTATAATACTGAGATAATCATGATTGACAAATAAGAACTATATTTCTTAGGAAATTGTATGAAATATATATCAAGAAAGATATAGCAATAAATATATTTATTTATTTGTAAAAAAGAGTATATACAAGTATAATAGGTATGTATGTATATGACAATGGAACTTTAATGTTAGGGCTAGAAAAATGACTAAAGTACGAAGAATGCTTGCTTCTCTTGAGAGCACCAGTTTGGTTCCAAGCACCAATGTTGACCACTCACACCCTTAACTCAAAATGTAGGAAATCTAAAGCTCTCTTCTGTGTATTGTATGCACACACATTCTCTTCCCTCCCTTGCTCTTGTGGATGTATATGAAGATGCTAATGCATTTTTATATACAGTATATACATTTACTCCAAAATAATTTGACCAACCACATTTCTATGACACACACAGCCATTTAAGTGTTAAGATACAGAGTTTGCTTTGCATGAGATCTCATCATCATTATTATTATTTTTACTATTGTTAGACATTTAGCTTGTTTTCAGTTTGTTTTCCTATTGTAATCAATGTGTTAATGAAAGTCACTTCTACAACTGTTTGATAGGTTCCTATCAAAAAATAATAAAAAATAAATAATAAATAATAAAAAATAAAAAGAATAATGGAGTTACTGAGTGAATGACCATGTTCTAAAAAATCTTGTAAAAACATTAATAAATATATTATCTCCAGAAACTTTGTGTTGATTTACCTTACTATTAGCAATGTATTAGAATACTGTTTTCTCTCCTAAACTGAGATGTTCTATATCAATAGCAGATTTGATATGTGTTGAATACAAAGGAAATTACATTTTTATGCTTTCTCCTACTTTTCATTAACATATGCCTTTGTCACACATTCATATATATACATATACCTAGTAGTATTGTTTCTTAAACATTTCAGTCGAAATGACTTTTCCTCTTTGTCCTTGCCTCTTAGTTGATTATAGTAGTAAAGATTTCTTTTCTTTAAGTTGTAATTTGTCAACCAGAACAAGAATGCATTTAACATATTCAAATCTACCCTTTATGGTGCCACATCCTGATGTAGAGATTTTACCAATGGCCTAGAAAGACCATTGTCTTCAAGTGAACCTTTCCTCAGTTTCTCTTCCCATTTTAACCCTGCTCACTTTGGATCCAATTCACCATTCTCAGTATAATTGTTCTTCAAGGTGGTTTTCAGCATTTAGACATACAAACCTACTTTTCATCTTCAGAAGTGGATTCTTTCTAATGATTTTCTTATATAATATTTCCCCAATAAGCACACAGTATTTTTGTTTATTTAAGTAGAATTGATTTAAATTAGGATAGGATAACATACTTTTTCCATATAGGACCATAACATTCTCTTCCATTTATTTAACTTTCAGTTTTTCAATACAAGTGCAGTAGCACATCATTTGCATGATGAATCATTAATAAGTTACATTACAAGTTCTACTACATGTATTATATAGCACATATTATATGTTAATATGTTAAGATGATGGCTCCCTTTCTACTTGGAAAATATAATCTCTTTATTTTGTAATCCAATTTGATAACATAACATATATGAAATATTCATCTTTAGATCCAGTCATTACCCTAATATCTTACTCAGAATTTCCTTTGACATTTAACATGCATGATATAATATTTCCAAATGCTCTGTAATGATATACAGAAAGTATCTGACTTTTATGTTTCCAGGAAACCTGATGACATGGCATTTAATCCAAATAAGTGCTGATAAACTTTTAATATTTGTTTTCCTTTCATTCATGCTTAAACTTATCTAGTACTTGTTGTACCCTTTCCTCTTCTGTGCTGCATGGATAGCATTCTCTCCACACCAGGGTGAAGGCAGTCTCTGTTCTGAGATACATTTCTCCTGATACTTCCTGTAATTCACATTTTTAATTCCATGGTATCTTATTTGCCAGAATGCTTTCCATTGTTTGTGACCTTCCTTATTTGATGTATGTTGCAATTTTCCAATGTTCTGTCACAATAAATGACGAATAACTTGTAGTTACAGCAGGCAAAACATCTTGTGTCTGTCTGTTGTTGAGTTTACTTCCCTCCTCTACCTCAATTTCTGTACATGATCAGGTATGTCTGTGGCTCTTGATCATCATCAATTACTTTGACAACAAGTATCTCACCTGCAACTAAATTCTTCTGCTAAAGTACATTTATGACATGGCCACACCTATCAATTCAATGCCACCATGAAGAGTGGCAAAACTTTTCTTAAATACTTAATGTGGGTTAATTCATATGGTCAGATAATTTATTTAATATTATTAACAACTTTATAATCACAACATAACTACTGCCTTAATAGGCCCTCTCACATTGATCACTATACACTATGGATTTGTCCACAAGGCAATCTGGTGTGGGTGAGGGGCATTTCCTTAATTGAAGTTCATCTTCCTGAGTGATTCTGGATTTTTATTAAAGTTGATGTAAAATTAGTCAACACAACTGAACCTAGTCAACTTGACCTACAAGATTTCACTTTAGTGGCTCTGAACTCTTGTTAATAAGAGCCTATTTTTCAGCTCTGGCTAGCCAGATCTACATGTTCTTAAAGCTCAACCCTAATCCTAACTCTAACCCTAACCCAAAGGAACCTGGAGGCAAGAACTGACACAGACACCATAGAGGAATGTTAATTACTCACCAGCTCTCAGCTTGCATTCTTCTAGAACCCAGGACCGCCATCCCAGGTGTGCCACTGTCTATAATAAGTCAGACCCTGCCACAACAATCATCAATCAAGAAAATGAACAGCAAGCTTTTCCATAGGTCTGATGGGGGCATTTTCCCAGTTGAAGCTTTCTTTTCCCAAATGACTCTGGCACCAAGCAAGGTAACATAAAATAAGCCAGCACAGCTGTAAAATAATTATTTAAACAAATGTGAGTTGAAAAAAGTAGTAGCTTATTAAAAACTAGCTCTTAAATATTGCTGTGTCAAACAATATTCCTTATTTTACTGTCACACGCACAAATTCCGTGCTTTGTTCAACACTCATGGGGGAAGCTTCTTCTTAAGGAGGAGATGGCATTCAACAGAGAGACTCACAACTCATCAGTGTGAAGACAATGAAGTGTTTTGAAAAGGGAAGTCCAAATAGAATGTCTGTATCACAACCTTCAAATCAAAGTTCAGGAATTTATGTAAAAAGAGAGCAGGAAGATGGGAAGAGCCGGAGGTACTGAATGACGACTTCAAGGCACCTGATTTCCAGGCCCACCAGGGCAGGTGCACACATGGACTCACAGTGATAGTGACAATGTGCACAAGACTGGCTCAAGCCAGCCAAAGCCTCGGAGGAGAGGAGAGGAGCTGATCACAAATGCCCATTCCTGTTAAGGAGCTGATGACATTTGATTGATGCCAGGTGAAGGAGAATCATATTTCTCCAACAGAGAGACAGTTGGTATATGAGCCATACTCTAGGGGAGGTAGGCTTCATGCTCATAAGTAGACAGCCAACACAAAATAGATTCTATTAGTATTGTTTTCATTTGTTGTAGTTCTTTTTTATTGGATGTTTTCTGTATTTAGATTTCAAATGTTATCCCCTTTCCTCATATCCCCGCAGTAACCTCCTATCATATCCCCACTCCTATAAGGGTGTTCATCCAGCCACCCACCCACTCCTGCCTCCTTGCCCTGGCATTCCCTTACAATGGGGCATTGAGCCTTCACAGGACCAAGGGCCTCTCCTCCTGCTGATGCCTGACAAAGCCATCCTCTGCCACATATGCAGCTGGAGCCATGGGTTCCTCCATGTGTACTCTTTGGTTGGTGGATTCGTCCCTGTGATCTCTGGCAGATCTGGTTGGTTAAGATTGATGTTCTTCCTATGAGGTTGCAAACTCCTTTAGCTCATTCAGTCCTGCCTCTAACTCCTCCATTGGGGACCCTGTGCTCCGTCCAATGGTTGGCAGTGAGCATCAGTCTCTGTGTTTGTCAAGCTCTGGCAGAGTCTCTCAGGAGACAGCTATATCAGGATCCTGTCAGCAAGCACTTGTTGGCATACACAATAAAGTCTGGCTTTGGTGACTGTATATGGGATGGATCCCCAGGTGGGGCAGTCTCTGGGTGGCCTTTCCTTCAGTCTCTACTACACACTTTGTCTCCGTATTTACTCCCATGAGTATTTTGTTCCCCCTTCTAAGAAGGACTGAAGTTGCCACACTTTGGTCTTCCTTCTTCTTGAGCTTCATGTGGTCTGTGAATTGTATTTTGGGCTAATATCCACTTATCAGTGAGTGCATACCATGTGTGTTTTTTTCCGATTGGGTTACCTCACTCAGGATGATTTTTGCTAGTTCCATCCATGTTTATTATTGTTACCACCATCACCATCATCATGATGATTAATATCATTATTATTATAGAGAGACAAGATAAAATTGAACGAATAGGACATAGAGAGGATCTGAAAAGACCTCAAGGAAGGGGATGAATATGATAAAATATATTGTATGAAATTCTCAAAGAAAAATAAAAGCATTACTTATAAAATAATAGTACTTATGTTTTGGTGAAATACCAAAGCCAGGTTTCACAATGTTTTATGTATTCTCTATTATTCTTGTCAGAAATACATCTTATTTTTAGTAATGAAGCCATCTATTAATAAGAAGGGCACTCTATGCCCCTATACCATTTTCTATAAATTAATGACCTTCTTATTCATAAAATATGACCATAGACCTCAATTAACTAGTATGATTATTGATAATTATATAAACTCTTACTAAGCAACAATGTTGTTGCATAGCTATTTCTTTTGAATAGAAACATTTCACTCTAAAGGATGTTCCTTATTAAGACTCAGAAATTGAATTAAAAATAACAATACAAAACAATCATACAAAATCATGCAGTCGGTTTTGCCTCAGCCAAGTACTCTTAAGCAGGGAGCCTGCCCTAGAGTATGGTTGATATACTTGTGTCCTTCACTGGAAAAAATTCTTTCTGGATTTTTTGGGTTTTGTTTTGTTTTGTTTTTTGGGTTTTTTTGGGGGGGTTACTACTTCTTTTTTTCTTTTTTTTTATTAGATGCTTTCTTTATTTACAATATCCCCATTCCCAGGTTCCCCTCCAAAAAAAGAAAAAAGAAAAGAAAAAGAAAAGAAAAAAACCAAAAACTAAAACAAAACCCTGTTCCCTCACCCCTCCCCCTGCTCACCACCCTAACCCCTCTTGCTTACTGGCCCTAGTATTCCCCTACAATGGGGCATAGAACCTTCACAGGGCCAACAGCCTCTCCTCCCATTGATGACCAACTTGGCCATCCTTTGCTATCCATATGCTGCTGGAGACATTAGTCCTACCATGTGTGCTCTTTGGTTGGAATTTTAGTCCCTGGCAGCTCTGAGGGTACTAGTTACTTCATATTGTTGTCCATCCTAAGGGGCTGCAAACCCTTCAGCTTCTTGGGTCCTTTCTCTAGTTCCTTCACTGGAGACCCTGTACTCAGTCCAATGGATGGCTGTGAGCCTCTACATCTGTATTAGTCAGGTACTGTCAGAGCCCCTCAGAAGACAGCTATTTCAGGCTCCTGTCATCTAGCACTTGCTGGCATCCACAATAGTGTCTAGATTTGATGACTGAATATGGGAAGGATTCCCAGGTGGAGCAGTCTCTGAATTGTCCTTCCTTTAGTCTCTGCTCCATAGTTATTCTCTACAACTCCTTCCATGGGTATTTTGTTCCCCCTTTTAAGAAGGAATGAAGTATCCACACTTTGATCTTCCTTCTTCTTGAGTTTTTTATAGTTTGTGGTTTGTACTTTGTGTATTCCAATCTTCTGGGCCAATATCCACTTATCAGAGAATACATACCATGTGTATTCTTTTGTGATTGGGTTACCTCACTCAGGATGATATTCTCCAGGTCCATCCATTTCCCCAAGAATTTCATAAATCTATTGTTTTTAATAGTTGAGTAGTACTTCATTGTGTAGATGTACCACAATTTCTTTATTCATTCCTCTGTTGAGGGACATTTGGGTTGTTTCCAATTTCTGGCTATTATAAATAAGGCTGCTATGAACATAGTGGAACATGTGTCTTTATTACATGTTGGAACATCTTCTGGGTATATGCCAAGGATTGGAATAGCTGGGTCCTCTGGTAGTACCATGTCCAATTTCTGGAGGAACTGAAAAAAATGATTTCCGGGATGGTTGTACCAGCTTGCGGTCCCACCAGCAATGAAGGAGTGTTCCTCTTTCTCCACAACCTAGCTAGCATCTGCTGTCACCTGAGTTTTTTATCCTAGCCATTCTGACTGGTGTGAGATGGAATCTCAGGGTTGTTTTGATTTGCATTTACCTGATGACTAAGGATGTTGAACATTTCTTTAGGTGCTTCTCAACCATTCGGTATTCGTCAGTGGAGAATTCTTTGTTTAGCTCTGTACTCCATTTTTTTTTTTAAATTTTAGATATTTTCTTTATTTACATGTGAATTTCTCCATTCCCAATTTCCCCTCCAAAAAACAAAAAAAAACAAACAAAAACAAACCCCTGTTGCCTCCCCCCTTCCCATGCCTGCCACCCCACCCTCTCCCACTTTCTGGCCCTGACATTCCCCTACACTGGAGCACAGAACCTTCACAGGGCCGAGGTCCTCTCCATTTTTAATAGGGTCATTTGTTTCTCTGGAGTCTAACTTCTTGAGTTCTTTGTATATATTGGATATTTGCCCTCTATTAGATATAGGATTGGTAAAGATCTTTTCCCAATGTGTTGGTTGCCATTTCGTCCTATTGACATTGTCTTTTGCCTTACAGAAGTTTTGAAATTTTATGAGGTCCCATTTGTCAATTCTTGATCTTAGAGCATAAGCTATTGGTGTTCTGTTAAGGAAATTTTCCCCTGTGCCCATGTGCTTGAGGCTCTTCTCCACTTTCTTTTCTATTTGTTTGAGAGTATCTGGTTTTATGTTGAGGTCATTGATCCACTGGAGGTCAAGAGATAGGAATGTTTATTTGTTTTGAAGTTTTTAAAGAGACCAAATATGAAGTTGGTTGGGTAGCATGTGGATCTAAAAAACCCTAATGCAGAGGAAAGAATATCAAAATATACTGGATGGTAAAGAATTAAAGGCCATATACAACTAAGAAGAAATGGTTGGAAATGAACAGTGTCCTTCTGGAGGAGGAGAACAAAGTATAAAATGTCCATAGGTCTTAGGAAGTCTCTGAAACCAAGTAGTTGAACGGGCTCTCCTGATATGCAGGCAGTATGAACAGTTAGGAAGAGTGGATTCAACTGAGTAGCCTGGAAGCTGTCTGCATAGCTCCAGAGGTGAAGCTGTTGTGACACACTAGTCATGCTGAGATGGGCTTCTGGTGATGCAACTTCCTTTGAGTCATCTATGGACTGGTAAGTAACCCCAATAAAATTACTACATTGCTAATGTAGGTTGGGTTAGAATCAGTTCTATGGTGTTTCACTGGGGACCTATGTAAGGTGAATAGATGTCTGTTCATGTTTGCTAACAAATGACAATGCATCTGAATCTGTATCCATGAAACATTAGGTTCTTATACAGCCTTACAAATGTCCTACATGTCAGCTTTTTGCTATTGACTACAAGCTTACAAGCTTATTTTGCTCACCTCTGAGAGCAAACACCGATGCATTTAAGGAGTATGCAGGATTTTCACTGTGATCACAGTTGTGTTACAATCCTCTGCCCTGAGTGGCCTTTTCTAATCAAGCATAGGCAAAGCCTCATATTTAGTTAGGTTCAAAGCCTCAACTTTGCAATCTTCTAATTGGGTTATTTCAAAGAATGTATGAACACCCCCAATCCCAGCATCACTTTCGTATCTTTAAAATGCAGCTAACATCAGTTGACCATCTCAATATAAAACTGTGATTTAAAAATATTCTAACTTCCTGGCACATATGTAGCAGAGGGCTGCCTTGTATGGCCACAGTGGTAAAGGATTTGCCTAATTCTGTAGAGACTTGATGTTACAGGCTGGGGGTACGGGAAGGCCTCTCTCAATCTAAGGTGAAGGGGATGGGGAATGGGGTGAAGAACTATGTGAAGGGGAACTAGGAGAGTGACAACATTTGAGATCTAAATAAATAAAATAAATAAGTAATTATTTAATTAAAAATACCCTAAAATGTGATTCATTTTTAGTATTACCATGGTACCAGAAGTGGGAAAGTCTAAACAAATAAATTATGCTAGTCACACATTTATTTCAACTGTTATATTTGAGTATGGAATGGTCACTGCTTAGATACAATCTTCTATCTCTAACCTGCTTCTTGTCCTGCTAGCTAGCAGAACAGAGTTGGGAAGTGACAAAGAGAGCAAATGGGAGATCCTTTAGTGCAGAGATTAACAAGCTTTAAACCACTAAAACAGCTTAAAATGGATTGCCACAGAGGAGTCAAGTAAAAGGAGTTTGACCTCTGTATAGCACTGAGATACTAGCAACTAAAGCTTCAAGAAGTGTTCACGTCCATGCTCTTAAGGGCTCAGAGTGTGATCAGCCAGCAGCCCTTTGCCAAGTCGACTCACAGACATAGCAGGTAGAGATCTCCTCATGTCTATGGCAGTTTTGAAGTCTAGTGTCATAGGACACTGATGCCTGAGACAGGAAAGAATCCCTCTACTTGAAGCTGTGATAGAGTCCTGAATGATAGCTAGAACAGGCTCTCTGTCTAGGCAGAAGCATCAGGAGTAGAAAATAGAGAGTCCTCTGGTGACCTGTCTGCAAGGCCAGAAGACTAACTGTCATGTGCCTCCTCATCCAGGGTAAGTTAGCAGCCACAGGAGCTTCTGGAGCTGGCCCTGGCCAGAGTAGCCGAAGACAGAAGTGTTCTATCTCTTCCTTCAGGTTGGAGATCCTCAGCAAATGTGGGTACCAAAGCCCTCAAACTGCCAAATGTACTGAGGATCATCTGGGCAGGAAGTCAGAAAGAGGAGTCAGAAAAAAAATGACCATCACTTTTCAGCCTACTGCGTTTAAAGCATAGTCACACAGGCTGTGGGGCCAGAAACTGGGGACACTGGGCTGCCTCCACTCAGGGTTTTGTTTGTCCTTCTATGTCCAGGGCCTCCAGGCTTCAGGTTCCTGCCAGTAGGGAGCCCCACAACAACCATGAGCTGGATATTTAGCATCAGGAATCCTTCCTACCCCCATCAATTATTTTCAGGACATATATGTCCATTGGAGATTATGTACCTGAATTAGATATTTAAATTTGAGTTCTACAGAATAGGTAGGTCATTATATATATGGAAATCTTGCAAGTTTGAAGCATTTCTGCCCCTGAATATTTTGGGAGAGTTTTTGTCAATTTGTAATTTCAAACTCATATAGTTGGTTTATGTAAGGATTAAATTAGTTAATACATGCAAAATCCTTATTGGCACATAGTAAATATTCAATAAATGCTAGCTTTTAGTATTATGTTTGCATAGCAGAAAATATTACTGTATAACTATTACACTAATTGTTGCTATGGGTTCATAATTACATTTATTAACACTTGCTTAATCGACATTTTTTCATACTGAGTGTTCATTTATTTTCTGTTACATGACTCTTAGTAAGATTTTCTTTTCTAGTTTCTTAATATTCTATCAGACAGATGTGAATTCTTTGCCAAGCAGAAGTCAGAACAGAAGTCAGTTGTGTGGTAAAAATAATAAAAACCAAACAAGAGCATTATAGTTTACAACACACTAGCACACTTTGTGACCATTTACCTATATATTCCCTCAAGAAAATATTGCAATAAAATGCTTCCTAAGTGCATTCATTTAAACTGAAAATGTACTTGAGACTTTGGGGCTTGAGAATTACCTTTTATTTATTGGTCCAATAAAAAAATATCATATTATCTACTTCATCTACTTTTCCTGCAAGGTGCAATATCATTATGAATACATTTTCTATGCATTTGTAAATTTTATCTTTATCAAATTTAACTTAAATAGCAATTTAATCCAAGAAATCTGGTTCAAATGAGGAAAAAAGACATTATCATTTTGTATTTCTAAAAATCTGCTGTATCTTCTTTGGAGATGATATTGCAGCCGTTCCCAAAGCTGGGCAATTGTTTGAGCCCATTCTGCTGTAAGAATTCTGATATAAAAAAGAAAAAAGAATTCTGATATAGATGCTTTTAAAAGTTCTTTTTGTTTCTGTTTGCTTTGCTTATATTTTACCATTTCTCAAAACTCTCCATTTCTCGTGCCTTCTTTCTACCAAATGCTGATCTTATTTCTTTGATTTTGTTTTAATTGTTGCAAATAATCTTTCACTAATGAACTTGAATCAATGTCCTCAATTTTCTATAAGGATTAATTATTTATAGGGTTAAAACAGCAAGACATGCCTCTGAGGGTGTCAATTAAAATTGACACAATTTTTCCTGCTATCCACAACGCACTGACCCCTCATTATATAATATAAGTTTAACATGTCAGCATAGCACTGAAAGACAAGCTTTGTCAAAGCAGGTCAGGACCCCATTAAGGGTGGGGTTTTAAACTCAAAGGCTAACAAGTGCTAGTCAGGGAAGTCAAATGGATGAAGTTAGCATGTGATTACACAGATGCGAAAAGAAGGTCTCAGGGATTGGAGAATGATATCTCATTTACAGGGTGAGCTACGAACGCTCACGGGCTCAGTTCACTTCCAAGCAGCAGTATTTGTCTAGGATGTCAGCTCTTTTTTATGGTTTTTTTTTTTTTGACAGTTAATTTTAACATTGTAAATATCCATTTTAAATACTGGTACACAATTCAATTGGTGATAATCAAATGTCCCAAAGCTCCAGGCCATCACCAACATGCCAATATTTTGTTAGTAAATTTTCTTGGAGGTTGTCTCGTGTATAGTAAACTTCCAACCTGAAGAAGGGATGTAATAAAAGAGGGGTAGTCATAAAAACTCTATGCCATAAAAGAAGTCTATGTCAGATGTCATAAAAACTTCTGTTTACATTTCTCCTTATAGCAAATAACATTAAAGGCTTTCACTATTTTACATGAGGAAATAACTTCATTTTAAAATTGCATATCTATATTATTTAATTTTTTTATTCTCTATACATTGAACATTTACCAAAAGCTAGCCAGATTAAAGATTTTTACCAGTGTTTGTTTGTTTGTGTGTGTGTGTGTGTGTGTGTGTGTGTATTCATTGGAATACAACTAATTAAGGTTTTAAAACTCTTTGTTATTCTTTCTTTCCTATAGGTTCTTGTTTACAGACATATACCTTTATTAATGGTTAGTTAAGACTTCATTTAGAACACTATAACATTCAAAATCCATAGTCAATAACATCACTAAATGGCTGTCAGGTGTAATGAAAAGTCTATAATCATTAATAAAATAAGTTCAAAACTACATTTCACCACAGTTGTTACTAACAAAAGCATTTAGCGTGAAACTACCAATGGCACCCATATGATGAGTCTAGGGACAGAAGTTACATAAAATGAAAGATTTTCAGATTAATGTACTTTCTTTCAGAATTTTCTGAGCTAAATTAGATCCTTTGTCTAACTTTGATCTTATACCAGTTCTCCAGAATTTGAACAAGTCCCTTTACTTTTCTGTACCTTTTCTGTTGTGTTCTTTCTGGTTTAGGTTTTATGTAAGTAATTTGAGCCTAGGTGCTACCTTATCTGAGAAAAGCCTTCCTATGTTGTTGCTTGCTGCTTGTATATCATAAGGAGGTGACCAGTATCGTGGGAACATTCCTATGATGAGTCCTGGTGCCAGATTGCCCATAGTCATTGGATAACTAGAGCTGAAAGTTATTCTTTCCCCTCTGAGTGCATTTTTTGGATTAAAGCAGAAGATTTGACATAAATGTTTAGTTTTCCAATTAAATCAATGTTTATTTATTAAGTAAATGAAACCAATGTGTGCCTAGCTTTCAATCTCTCTCAAGCTAAATAAAATTCAGATTTTCTTTCTTCCTTCAATTAGCAATGCATATAAACCATTAATATAAATTTCATATAGACTTTTATTTCTACTATCAAAAATTTTTATGCAAACATACTAAAATTCATCCTTGACAGTATGCACCTAAAGAAACTGAATGTTGCTAGGTAAGGCATACATTGCACAAGAGGCATCCAGACGTAAAACAACCCTAGGGAAAGAGCATCAGTCTTACTTCAAGAGGGAGGACCTGCATCATACAGTGAAAAGAGCTGCAAGACTGTGGGATTTGTTTATAACTGGTAGCACAGAATTCAAAGCATACTTCTCTAAAAACTGCCCAAATCTTTGCACACTCTTTTCCTATTTCCTAGTAAGTACTGGGATGCAATTTTTCTAAAAAATAACACTTCATATTTTACCTTATAGTATATATTTCTTTATTTTGTCTGATAAATTAAATTCAATTTACTTCATTTGTTACCAAGGTTTGAAGATCGCTTGTCATCACTGTAAACTTTCATTTCGTATTATTTATTCATAATAACACATGTCTACTTATAATTATAAGCAGAAACTATTAGAGTCACAAAATATAAATAAATGAACATCATCTACACTACAACTTTTAAAACCAATTTCTAATGATTCAGATATCTCAATATTCATTACCACTCAGTGATAATTTACTCCACAAAGTATGAACCAGTTCCAATGAGAATAAAGACAGAAGAGCAGCATGTGCAAAGAAGTAAATTTTTATTTTATTTTCCATGACAAATGGAGACAAAAAAAAAAAAAAAAAAAAAAAACCTCATGGCTTTTCATTAGAGAACAATTCAGCAAAATATGGCAGACCAGTATATGATCACTGGGACAGAAAGTGAAGAGAACCAAGGGAAAGAATAAAGGGGAAGTTAAAGCTGAAGTCAGCACCATGACAAGTTCACACCTTGGTTGTACCTTGAAAGACAGCAACCATCCATCCTGTACTCATGATATTCTGTTGTTGATTCTGACATTCTGTTTTAAAATTATTTATTTACTTTACATCATGATGACAGCTTTTTTTCTCCCTCTTCTCCTCCCCATCCCTGCTTTTCAACCCTCCTCCTTTCTCCTCAGAAAAGAGGGGTCCTCCCATGACTATCAACCAGCTTTTGTATACCAAGTTGCAGTATGACAAAGCACATATTCTCCTGAGGCTAGACAGGGCAGACCAATTAAGGAAAAGAGATCCAAAGGCAAGCAATGCAGTCAGAGACAGCCTCTGCTGCTGCTTTTAGAATACCACATGAAGACCAAGCTGTACAAACATTGTCTATGTGCAGAGGGTCTAGGTCTATCCAATGAGTACTGTCTGTTTGGCAGTTCAGACTCTATGACCACCATGAGTCTATGTTAGTTGATTATATAGGTTTTCATGTGTTGCCCTTGACCCCTTTGGCTCCTTCAATTCTTCCTTCCCTCTTAAGTGGGTTCACAAATCCCTACTTAATGCTTGGCTATTTGTCTCTGCAGCAGCTTCCATCAGTTGCTGAGCAAAGTCTCTTTGATGACAGTTATGCTAGGCTCCTGTTTTAAAGTTTAAGAGAATATGACTAATAGTGTCAGAGGTTGGTACCTTCTCATAGCATGGGTCTCAAGATGAACCAGTCATTGATTAACTCTTCCCTCAAATTCTGCTCAATCTTTTAACCCTGTACATATTATAGCAAGGACAAGTTGTGGGTCCAGATATTTGTTGACTGGGTTGGAATCCCAAGTCCTCCATTGGAAATCTTGCCTTGTTACAGGAGATGGCCAGGTCAGCTTCATATTCCCCCATTGCAAGAAGTCTTAACTAGGGTCACCCTTACAGATTCCAGGGGAGTTTCCATTGTCCTAGGTTTCTAGCTTATCCCATAGATGCTGCCCCAATCCAGTTGACTCTCACAGTATTTTCCCTCTGAATTCTCTCCTGCCTCATCCCTCCTGTTCCCTGGGGAACAGAGGGATTCTGACATTCTTTACATGTGACTGTTGTATTCACTTGGCTTCTAGGAAAACACAGTCCTAATTTCTTTTCAAACTCAGTATTTGCTTCTTCCCAAACTTTATTTTATATTACTGAGTTCCTCTCTTCTTTCCAGTCTTGTAATATTAGATACCATAAAAATTGATCACATTGTATCTTCTTCTTTTAATCCATATTTTCTCTGTGGAAGATTTTGTTGGAAATGATAGCTTTATGGGTTATCTAATAAGGTGATGTGCTTTTTGTATTCTTTGTAAAATTGAGATTCCAGTTGGGTATGTGTGGTATACACCTGTAGTAAGCATCTGTATGGGCAGGGGTAAAGGCAGACACATAATAACTTAAAGGATAACCTAGATGATAAAACAATGATCAGTAGCACAAAAACAGCAATAATAACAAGAAAAAAGTGAGAATTCCCCCACTCTACTTCCTCTACAGATATTTACAAAAGTAAAAACTGGGACAGTTTAGTAATAATATATGTTAGAGATTGCTAAGCAACTTTAGTATTGCCTAAGCAATAAACTAAATAATAGGTATACAAAATATTGTGGGTTGTGCTTTTCTTTTCTCCATATTTCAAATATGAAGAAGAAAATATATAAAGAGAGTAAAAGAAAGTTAAATTTATGGGTAGATAAAACATGTGTTATCATGTTTCATTATTTTTCTTTTCCTCCAAAATACTTCCATAGAAAACAGCTTCATAGTTTTTGCACAAACCCAACTTAAAAATAAAAAAGTGTTATTCTCTCACATATTCATCTGCTGACAATCAGAAAAATAAATAGAATTAATTGATTGGTTGCAAATTCTTTGGTGTAGCATTTATAAAGCACGAAATTTGCATAGTTGCTATTTAAACAGGCTGGATAATAACACTTTCTAAGAAAAATGAATGAGGAAGAAAGGCCTTTTAACCCCATGGCTGCATATACTTACATAAGCTCCAAACTGCAAATCAACTGTGAATTACTCATTATTTCAGCATCCATGTTTCCAGTCGAAATTTTTTATTGCCAAAATGCCTTTTTCATTCAGTTGGAGTTCAACTGAATTTCATACAGTTTTGCTGTCCACATAGCTATCCATTGAAAATGATGACTATTTAGAAATGTTAAAGAATGTATATGTGTAATTTGGCTGATCCAGTTAACAGATGTCTCATAATACTCTTTGTACTTATTCCTTCTGATGTTAGCAAGATTTCTAGATAAAGACAAAATTACCCTTTGCCACCTCTCAGCTTGACAGACATACTAATATCCCCCCTCCACTCTCACTCTCTCCTTTCTCTCTGTCCTTCCCTTCATCCATGCCCCTCTTTCTCTGCCTGTGTGTGTGTGTTAGAGAGAGAGACAGAGACAGAGACAGAGACAGAGATAATGAGAGTGACTTAGTTCTGCATTTGAAAGCAAACATGTTCCTTATTTGAAATGTTGGCACTATTGTCAACATTAAGCAAGAATTTCATAAACTGCTAACTTGACCACAGTTTGGAAAACAGTATTATTCTTATATTTTATATTTAACTACATATGGACACTGATTTGTTGAGATGGGAGACAGGGCTTTTTGAAAGCTGTAGTGGTGCTTTTCATAGATGAAAGGGCTTGGTCTTCTCCTGCCCACCTTCAGTCTCATCTATATCCATGTTGTTATTGTTGATGTTGTTATTATTGTTGTTAATATTATTATCATTAGTAAAATTAATAAAAGATAAAACTATTCTCGCTATTGTTTTAAGTATTTACTAATAGCTCTTATAAAAGCTTCACAGAGAAAATGGGAATTATTTTCTAAAATGAGATTTTAAATCTATAAATCATTTTTGGAGCTATAGTCACTTTAAAAATGTTCTTTTGTATATGGGACCTGAAAAGACTATCTCCTCTAGCCAGACAGGAACCCCAAGTGGAGTCATAATGACACCAACTTACCCAGAAAAATTTCAACCCAAAATTTATCCTATCTACAAGAAATGCAGGCACAGCAAATGGAGCAAAGAGTGAGGGAATGGACAACCAATAACCAGTCCAACTTACAGCCCATCCCGTGAGTAAGCACCAATCCCTGACACTATTTATGAAACTCTGTTCAGCTTACAAGCAGGGGCACATTTTCCTCTGAGAGGCTCCATCAACAGAGTCATCTAACCTGGACTGTTGGAGCTCTCAAAGTCTGAGCCACCAAGCAAAGAACATACGGGAGGTGGACCTAGGCCTGCCATCACATATGTAGCAGATGTGCAGCTTGGTCTTCATGTGGGTCCTACACAACTAGAGGGAGGACTATCCCAAAAGCTGTTGCTTGTATATGAGATACATTCTTCTAGCTGCCTGTCTTGTCTGAACTTCATGGGAAAAGAAAGCCTAGAATCACAGAAACTTGAAGTGCTAGCTAGGGTCAGGGAATATCCAAGGGTCCCCCACCCACTCAGAGGATAAGGGAAGGGGAATGGGGAAAGGATTGTGGGAGGAGATGACTAAGAAGGTGAGAGAGATGTAAGATGAATATGTAAAAATTTAAATTAAATTAAAAAGATAACTTTTTTCTGAACATAAGCCTAAACATTTTTTCTCAGCCCTATATGGTCACATTTCAGTAATGACAAATCAAAAGATAAGTCTTCAAATATTTTCCAAACTGGAAATTGTACTTTGAGCAAGTGATGCTGGTTGAGAATCCAGGCATCCTGTCTTCTCCAGTACCTCTGCAGATGTTCACAGTGTAGATGCTGGAAATATTCCAGCCAGAACGTGGCTTAGCCCAGCATCAAATGTGAGTTTAGACAATTAGACAGCAACCTCCTCATGAGAAGAGAATATAATTTACTAGAATTAAGTATGATGGGGATTACCTGAGAGATAGCAACTGGAAAATAATTGTTAGCAAGGCTTCCCTACTTAGGCCATGTGAGATCAGAGTCTGGCTTCTCCATGACACAGTTGATTAATGTTTTATTTTAGTATATTTTTGAGATATGATCTTGCTAGGTAGACCTGCTAACCTCAGCATTCATTATGTAGTCTAGGCTGGACTGAAACTCACAGAAGTCATGCTACAGCCTTCTGAATAGTGGCTTATAGGTTTATGCTACTGCACCGGGCTTAGGTATTTATCTTAAGCAACTTCCATATATAATAAGTGTGAATAATAACTGAAAAAGATGTTGTGCATGTGTCAATCTCTTCTGAAAATGAAATGATATCTAACCTAGAAAGCATACATAAATGATCACCATTAAGTATTTATATTACTATAATGCAAATGTGAGATTGGTCTGTTTGCTAATCAGTTGTCCTCTGTAATCATGAATATAGGAAGCTAATACATAGTTCAGGAAATAGAAGTACAAAAAATATTGTTATTGTTATGTCATAGGCCAGCACAGAACCTTCTGGCAGCAGAATGATTGTTTTATCTGGATAAAATCATAACTATGCAAACAGAATATGGACTTATGTGGATAGACGTTAGAAGTGTGGCCATCATGGGCATAGGGGAATCATCTCATCTCAACTTTCAACTTGAGTGTGCTGTTCCAATGTCATATGTATTTGCACAAAATGTTTAACTTGTATTCATTCTCTTTAGCCCAATCATCTATTTTCATTTTGCCTGGAAAGCCTAAAATCAAACAACAACAAAAACAGCATCCAAAAGAAGAAAATCAAAAGAATAAATAAGCAAAATAAATATAATTACAATAGCCTCTCATTTATAATATCTCCCCATTTCTCAATAAGGGGTCCTTTCCTTCACATGCCTGCCAATACTACTTAGAATGTGAACCAGCAACAGATGGAAGGGAATTCCAGTGTGTCTTAAATTTACTCTCTGGCTTTTAAATTACGTTCACTATATTTCTGATAGATTAACTGTAATGCAATTCTTATGACGGCTGAGTAAGTAAAACACCCCCATACCTCTCAAAATAATTTGTGATAAATAACGTGAAAAATATACTCCACAACACCTGCTGGGTTGAAGCTATAAAATAAAACCTGTAGTAGCAATTTCAGATTAGCATTCAACAATTACCTAACATTTATTAGTTCTTTTAAATGTTTTATTAGAATTGAAACAACCAATATTTGCTCATGTTTCATTAAATCCCATTTTCAATGTTGAGCTCAAACCTAGTGATGAAGGAAGGCCCTTTGAGCTTAGTGGTAATATCATCTAAGCCTGAGAATAACAGAAAAGACTTCAAAGTCAACATCTCTTTGGTCTAAGGTAACAAGAATACCTGAATAATTACTCAAAATTATAATACTAATAAAACATGAATAAAGAACCACTTATAGTTCATCTGGCATGAATTATTTTAAGTATGTCTAATAAAAAAAGCTTTAAAAGAGCATTAGCAGAATTTATTTAATTGTAATGTGTTCAGGGCAGTGTTATATTATGTACCTGTGGCTTTTTAGAATCACACACAATTTCGTACTTAATGTGTATAATCAAAGAGGAAAATAATAAAACTGAAAACTATTCTTCAATGGTAAATTTTAGCCCACTGAGCTGTCCATTGTAGATGGATTCATGATTGATCAGAATAATACACAATGGCACAGTGTAATTCTTTAGTGTGATGTTGTAAAATGGAGTATTGCTTCTGTTATTTTATCCAGTTTGCTTTTATATGACAGGGTTTATTGTGCGTTATGTTGTAGCTCATTCCTCTGTTCACAATGCCTACTGATGTGTAATTATGACTTGTCTGAACTGTAAGAAGGAGCAATATGTGAAAGGAAATCTGCAAACACGCTTGATTTATGAGTTCTGATACAATATTACAGCCCTAATCTGCCTGCTTAACTTAGCTTCAGGCTCACTTACTGTACAACGTGCTTACGGTTAGCAATGCAGCAAGTAATGCAAGATGTACTTTGAAGGAGACCCTACACCCTTTTTTAAAAATTTAGTATAATTTCAGTTACAGGTAATGTGATATATTATTTATTTAAAAAGACTTCCTATGAAGGAACAACCTTAATGCATTTTCTGTAAGAATAAAGAATAGTGTGTGGAATCTTTGCCCTTGTTAAATATCATAATGTTGTTGCTTATGTTTTTATGATAAAATCAGTCACAATCTTCCCTTTATTTCTTAGTGTTACAACTATGCTGTGAGACCGTGTTTTGATCCAGGGTATCTGATTTTTTTTTGCAGCAGCAGCCAAAATCAAAAATGACTGTAGACAAACAAATGAAAGAAATCCCATAAAGCAATGACCACAGTGTCAGGAAGGAGAGATGTAAGCAAATTTGCCTTTTTAGAACCCCATTCACAAAGACAGATACAGCTGGAGTTAAGCATTACAGTGCTGTTATTGAGTCCTGGCACATTCAATTCACATGCTATTAATAAGCTAAAGTTATAAATTACTGTTCATTTCAATCTAAATAACCAACATGAAAAATATTCTTTTCCAATCTTTATTTGTGATCAGGTTTTGCTAAATGTCTAATGGAAAAAAAGAACTTGAAAAATCATCCTCGTCTGATATTTTGCTGTGAAACAAGCAGCTTTGTGCATAAGGACATGCAAACATCCATGACTCATTACAGAAGTATCTTTAAACCATATCAAAAAGATGATTTGTTTAATTCCAGATTTTTAAAAAAATTCTTTCATTTATATCATTTTTGAATTGTCTTTTGTTCTGCTATTTTCCTATTTCTTCTCATTTCTCCTGGGTATTGCCTACATAATCAGCAAAGCCTGCATTTTTGGACCCAATAAACAAAAGTAAAAATTACTAACTGATTATATCATGACCAGTATAGTTCCAAAGAAGCAAGGCAGAAATAAGCTCATGATGGACAAAGAAAGGGAACAAGTGTCCTCAAACTTGTGTAATTTTTTAAAGTAATTCAGAACAATGGCACTTTATACAAATGCATGCTGTTACATTTGAGATGTATAAGAATTCATTGTGCAAAATATTTTGATCATTTTATTTTAACTTATTGGTTAATTCCTCATTCTCAGTGCAAGGGGGAGCTAAAAAAAGTAAATTTTTATTAAAACCACTTAATAGTAAGGGTTTCATTAGAGAAACATGTGGACTGATGGTAGAGGTTTTGTCGTAGTAGGAATCACTACAGACAGTATGTGTCGAAATGTACAAATAATATTGACTAAACTAAATAAAGGTATGAATACTGGGAGATAGCACAAAGTGTGCTCCTACTCTACAAATTATCAAATTAAACCTGATTCTTAGCAGTTTTAATATACTGTAGTTGTAAACAAAGATGTTTATATGTACTGTGGATTCAAGTCAGTGTCTTTTACGTGAATTGATCTTTCTTTTATAGATTACCTAGTTTGGTGGCAAACTAGATATGATGCCCCTATCTTGTTAGAATGAACAAGAAAGCATGTACTCTTCTCAAAGCACCAAGTAGTTCAAGGCTAGCATAACTCACACTAAGGATAGATGGTAAATCATTTTATACAATCATTCCAATCAGTAAGACCCTCTTCTTGTAAACAAATGGATCTATAACAAGTTAGTGATGATTGAAATTATCAACCAAAACCAGAGAAATGCTATGGGTAAGAAATGTTGGTTATCATATTTTCAATAATGATCTCACATCAAGGAAAACTACACATATTTCAAGAGACCATATATTTGACTCTAACTTTCAGCACGTTTATTAATATACTTGACATGGTGACATATTTTTGCCTATAAGACTATACTTTCTGAATTAAAATCTCATATGATGATCATTATATCTATATAGAACCTGTATGGATGGTACAGTGTCATTTAGCAAAACTCCCCATTTTATTCATGTTTAATAAAATCATGGTTTCATTGTACTGTACCATGTAATATGTGAGTTCATAACAGTCTCTCTTTAATATACAAAGCTTCACAAAGCAAACTATTTGTTTATAGTGTCTATTATTTTGTTTCTTTCAGAGTAATTAAGATAGTTGTTGATTTTCTTTAGGGGTTTCTTAATAGACAAATATGACATACCAGAAGATCTGAAGGACAGTTAGGGCTTCTCTAGCTGGTGATCACAATACATAAGAACAATGTATCACCAGCCTCGAAAAAAAGACACCATGTACAGCTGTAATTTCATAAAGCATTACTAATTTCTCTCCAAAAGGTCCTGAGATTTGATGGCAAATAGCAGAACTCAGCTCCCTCCTACATTCCATGTTTCTAATTCTTTGATACAACTATACACATAATTATTCTCCAAAATGTCTAATAATTGCCTTAGGCACAGGCTTGTGAAAAAGTTGAAATACAAAAATGTTATGCAAAAATTATACAAACTGCGTTCTCTCTATGTACTAAATACATATATGTAGACTTCATCATTATCAACACCATGATCAACTCCACAGCCACAACCCTTTGTCACTTGTCCTCTCACTGAGACTTCGGTTTTAAATTCTTCCTCTCATCTAATGTCACTACCTTAGTGATCATTCAGGTCTTCAAGCCTGATATGGCCACATGCACATACACATCCTGAGTATGGACGTCCTTATTTCCCAAAAGACTCTCAAAATGCATTCTCGTCCATCATTCTTAATCTCTCCTTATCCCTTTATGGAAACAAGGTGTCACACATTCAAGCATCTCTTTCCTAGCATCCTCCTAGACTCAACTCCTTTAGAAGAGAATTTAAAATCTGCATCCTTAGGGAAATCTTTCCCAATTAATAGAGATTTGTTATGCCATTTGAATCATCCTCTACCACCTAATCAAGCCTAAGCCCTGTGTATAAACAAGTACAGCAGTGCAGCTTAGGAATCCAATATTATTATGTTCCTTCCTACGCAATTTGTTATTTGATGTGTATTATGTTTATGCTTGCATTTTTGCTGTCTTAAAGGCTAAGGAACTAAGACCATCCATGCTCAGGGAACACAGCATATTACAGTGGAGCTGTTCATTTCCAGCACGTATTGCTTTTCTTGATAATTATTTGATAGGAAGACACATGTATTAGAAAGTAATTAGGTAAGAAGCATCTACTTGGAGTGACACTTGAAAACAGAAAACTAAGAAGCTTTTGAGATGGGAAACATATCATTTAAGCAATAATTCACAGAAATGAAAATGTTTGTAAAACTATAATCAGTGGATTTTTTAAATTAGCAATTGAAAATAAGAGGCTATAAAATAAGAGGTCTGCTTTAGGAACACACGTAAAAGCTAGCCTATTGTAAACAAAAACTAATAAAACCACTCACATACAATGTAAAAATGTGACTATGTTGTTAAAGGGATAATCCATATTTCACAGAGATAGAAAGTAATCATTTTGTCACATTCTGAAAATGTGCAACGTTCATGATGAAGCATCCGTTTTTCATGTGCTGTGTTCTAAGGATGGTGCCCATTACCATCAGTGTTTATTTGGAACACTATGCTTAAGAATTACCCGAGTGGCTTGCAGCAAAATAGGCTTTTGTGTACTCCTAATAAAATCTGCAGTGCCTACTTCTCAGGGGTGATTTTGTCTTCTGAATCAATTGTAAGGGCCCTGGTCACTTTCCCTGTCCTAGACATGTATGTACTACTCTCAAACCAAAACAATATTTTTTATTGCTAAGTAGTAACTGTGTTATCCCTAAGAATACCTTGTTGTTGAATTGGGAGAAAATCTTTACAAGATGGTGTGTTTAAGTATGTGTCTGCACAAAATGTGTGTGTGTGTGTGTGTTTGTGTTTGTGTGTGTGTGTGTGTGTTTGTGTTTGTGTGTGTGTGTGTGTGTGTTTGTGTTTGTGTGTGTGTGTGTGTTTGTGTTTGTGTGTGTGTGTGTGTGTGTGTTTGTGTTTGTGTGTGTGTGTGTATTCGAGATGAAAGTTTTTTGAAGATAGAATAGGAATTGGGTAATTTGACTTATAAATGAACAAAACCAGCACAAAGATATATGTATTGAGTTGTAAAACTTTTAAAATAAATAAATAAATGAAGTCATAGAGATAATTTTTTATTCTATATTATACTGATCCTATTCTGATTGTGAAATCAATAGTATATAAAAATTTTATCTGGCTGGAGAGATGGCTCAGTGGTTAAGAGCACTGACTGCTCTTCCAGAGGTCCTGAGTTCAACTCCAGCAACCACATGGTGGCTCAGAACCATCAGTAATGGGATCTGATACCTTCTTCTGCTATGTCTGAAGACAGTTACAGTGTATTCAAATAAGTAAATAAATAAATAAATAATTCTTTAAAAAATGTATCAGTTTTATACTGATAGATAATACTAAATATTTCCTGATTACTTAACATATAAAAAAATACCTTCCTTTTTTTTTTTTTTTTTTTTTTTTTTTTTTTTTTTTTTGTTTATTTGAGAGAGGGTTTCTCTGTGTAGTCCTGGCTGTCCTGGTACTCACTCTGTAGACTAGGCTGGCCTTGAACTCAGAAATCCGCCTGCCTCTGCCTCCAAAGTGCTGGGATTAAAGGCGTGTGCCACCACTGCCAGGCTTCATTTTCTATTTTAATCTAGTTTAAAATGTAAAGCTTAAGACCATCTTTCCTGGGGCTGGAGAGATGGTCTACTTGGTGAGATACTTTGCTCTAACCTAATCCCCACATCCTACAAGATAGAAGGAGGCCTCCTAACATGCACAATGCCACCTGAGCACCTCTACAAAAAAAATCAACTAATTTATACATGAATGTATGTATGTATGTATGTATGTATGTATGTATGCTGTAAACTTTCCTTCAGGAAGCATTTAATTAACTAAAAATTAGTATGTGTAAAATTCCATATTTATGCTTATATGTCAAATGATATTATGAAAAATCTGATTTAATTATATATATTTTATTATATGGTTTACATTATCTTTAACAAGATAGCACCTGGTTCTAAGTGCTGTCTCTTTGACTGGCTTGCTTTTATAATAAGAAATTTGAAAGAATATATATTATCTCATCCAAAATCTTCTCAAAATCTCTTGATCAAAATATAATGCTGCTTAAATTTGTTAGGCAACATACCCTCTACCTATTTGCATTATGCCAAATGAACTGGATCATTCCAATATGGTACCACATGTGTATGGAAGCCTGTAGCATTTTGTAACAGGTGTTAGGAAAATGTACTTGACAAAGATGTTTACAGTAAGGTCATCTGTAAGCATGAAAACTGAAAATAGCAACGAGAGAATGAAGTCACTATTGAAATAGAAAGGAGAACAATATCCAAGAGGAATTAACTATGATCTCTTAAATTCTCCAAAACCATGGCCAAAGCACATATGCACAGATACTTCTTAATGTTTTTGCTTATTCTACGAAAGTTTCAAAAACATATTTTGATTGCCTTATATTCCCTCCTCCAAATACTGTTAGATCCTCCCCATGCCTCTCTCCACCAAAATTCAGGTTCATTCTCTGTCTCTCTCTGTCTCTCTGTCTGTCTCTGTCTCTCTGTCTGTCTCTGTCTCTCTGTCTCTCTGTCTCTGTCTCTCTCTCTGTCTCTCTCTCTCTCTCTCTTCCCCTTAAAACTTAAATTTAAAAAGTGGAGCTCATTTTCGGTGGTGGTAGTGGTGGTGGTGGTTAACTACTCCTAACCAGTGTCACTCCATTGGAGAAAAGTGATTTTCCCTCTCAGAGAAACTGTCAACTGGGGATAGCTTCTTAGCCCAATGTCCTAATTCTGTGCTGACAATTTGTCTACTGTAAGTTATGTATGTCTTGGACATGTCGCTGTCTATGTGAGCTCATATGTGCATCTTCCTTGGTGTGTTTGGAAAACACTGTTTCTTTGAAATGACCCACCACTTCTTAACATCTCTTAGCCCTAGATGGAATGTTTACATTACACCCCTTCTTCAAGGTTCAGTGATTATCTAGAGGAAGGGGTAGAGAGATTATAAGAAGATAACCCATCAAAGACATTGATTTTGTCTTGTAGCTTTCCTTCTTATTCTGTTTTCCAAAATACAAAGAATGGATGAATTGATAAAAAAAATGAAGTAATTACATGGAAAAACTTAAAATCTACAAAACAAATTATGTAAACTGATGATTTAGTTGACACTTTCAATACGTATCTATGTCTATTAGAGCACTGTGATCACACCAGTTAGTATTACTGTATTTTATCAATATTCAGTATATTGGTATGGGTGCCTTCTTTATTTGATACTTTTTTCTTTATCAATTTTTATAAGATCTAAAACAACTCCCAATTAACAGAGTACTCATTCATTTACTGCACTTTAAAAATGGATCTTAAGTTCATTTAATTCATATAATCCCAAGTCCAGTCAGTCTCTCAAAAAAACACTGATTGGATAATTATTTGGTGATGACTTAATAAGAACATGAAATAAATTTGTTTCAGTAAACCTACATATCAATGTGACAGTTTTCTTAATATAAGAAAGAGGCAATGATGAGAGACCAGAGAGTAAAATCTATAGTATGTGTTCTTAAGCTTTTACCATTGTTTGTTTGCTTGCTTGCTTCCTTCTGGAAAAAAGTAATTTACATAGTGAATCTTTTTTTAATTTTTTATTAGATATTTTCTTTATTTACATTTCAAATGTTTTCCCTTTTCTTGGTTTATCCCCAAAAACCACCTATCTGATCCCCTCTCCCCTTGCGTCTATGAGGGTGTTCCCATCCACTCACTCCTGCTTCCCTGACCTGACATTCCCCTACACTGGGGCATTGAGCCTTCACGGGACCAAAGGCTTCTCCTCTCATTGATGTCCAACAGAGCCATCCTCTCCTACATATGCAGCTGGAGCCCTGGGTCACTCCATGTGTACTCTTTGGTTTATGGTTTAGTCCCTGGTGAGTCTGGAGGGTCTGGTTGGTTGATATTGTTGTTCCTCCTATGGGGCTGCAAAAAACTCCTTTAATTCCTTCAATCCTTTCTCTAACTCCTCCATTGGGGACCATGTGCTCAGTCCAAAGGTTGGCTGTGAGCATCTGCCTCTCTACTTGTCAGCCTCTGGCAGAGCCTCTCAGGAAACAGCTATATCAAGCTCCTGTCAGCAAGCACTTCTTGATATCCACAGTAGTATCTGGGTTTGGTAACTGTATATGTGATGGATTCCGAGGTGAGGCAGTCTCTAGATGGTCTCTCCTTCAGTCTCTGCTCCACACTTTTTGTCTGTATGTTCTCCAATGGGTATTTTGTTTCCCCTTCTAAAAAGGACCGAAGCATCCACACTTTGGTTTCCCTTCTTATTGAGCTTCATGTGGTCTGTGAATTGTGTCAAGTCCTTCACCTGCTTTATTGAGTTTTCCTGTGTTTCCTTTTTAAGAGCTTCTATTTGATTTCCTGTATTCTCCTGTATTTTTTAAGGGAGTTATATCCTTCTTAAGGTTCTCTATCATCTTTATGAGATGAAAGGGAATCCTTCCCACATTCAATCATCAAATCTAGATACTATTGTGGATGCCAACTGTAGAATAAAAATTCTTAACTAAGTCCCAAAATGGAGTCAAGCATGCTCCTATAGAGCAGAGAAATCTTTGTGAACTTCACGCCCTTAGGCTTAGTGACTGTTCCAGGAACTTGAAAAAAACACCTTTCCTGCCCTGGAATAACCACAGAATGCCTTTCCTGGAATGACCACAGGGTGCTCTAACACCCTCTGTGGAATGTCACAACGCCCTGGCTGGAGTGTGACAATGGCTTAGGAGGTTGCCCAGAAAAACCTATACATGACTCTTTGCTAGGTGATGAATCTATGGTTTGGAATTTACCCCGTTTCCTCTTTTTTCTCTCCCCCCCGGTTTGTGGTTTATGCCTTTATAAGCCTTGTAAAATCCCAGGCCGGGGTCGGACTCCTCTACTCCCTGCGCGGTGTATGAGTCTTGACCCCAGCATGCTGGCCTGAGCTCTTGTCCCGTCTTGCTTGTAATAAAACTTCCTCGTGTGATTGCAGCAAGTCCGGTCTCAGTGTCTCCCTGGGTGCGCGGCAACCCCGAGACTTGAGTAAGGGTCTCCCGCTGGATGACAGGAGCCTGAGATATCTGTCTCCTGAGAGGCTCTGAAAGTACCCGACTAATACAGAAGTAGAGACTCACAGCCATCCATTGCACTGAGTACAGGATCCCCAATGAAGGAGCTAGAGAAAGGACCCAAGAAGCTGAAGGGTTTTCAGCCCCTTAGGAGCAACAACAATATGAACTAACTAGTACCCTCAGAGCTCCCAGGGACTAAAGCTCCAATCAAAGAGTACATATGGGGGGACTCATGGCTCCAGCAGAATGCATTTAGCAGAGGATGGCCAAGCCGGTGATCAGTGGGAGGAGAGGACCTTGGCCCTGTGAATGTTCCATGCCTCAGTGTAAGGGAATGCCAGGGCCAGTAAGCAGGAGGGGGTGGGATGGTGAGCCGGGGGTGGAGGGATAGAACAGGTGATTGTTTTAGTTTTGGGGGTTTGGGGGTTTTTTGTTTTTTGTTTTTTGGGTTTTTTTTTTAGGGGAACCTGGGAAAGGAGATATTATAAATAAGAAAACATCTAATAAAAAAGATAAAAAATAATTAGGCAGAGTCTTGCTTTTCTGGTGTGTTAGGGTATTCAGGGCTTGCTGTGGTTGAAGAAATGGGTTGTGATCATGCCAAGTGGCTTTGGTTTCTGTTACATATGTTCTTGCACTTGTCTCTCACCATCTGGTTATCTCAGGTGTTAACTTACCTTGTTGTCTCTGACTGGATCCTGTCCTTCCTGTGAACCTGTGAGCCTGGTTGTGATTGATCTCCTGTCTCTGGATGTGGGAGGGTGTCTGGAGTGCTGGTTCTGCCCCAGATCCAATTTGTGGGCTAGAAGGAAGATGTGTCTCCAGGAGGGAAGAACAGAAAGTGTCTGCCTCTCCTGACTCCTGTGGGGGGGTCCCAACTAGACCAGGGAAAGGGGTGTCTTTTACCTTTGAGCTTCATTGTGATGGAGGCTCCTGGAAGCTAAGCTGTCTCTGGGTGTGGGAGAGTGTCTGGAGGGTCAGCTCTGCCCTTCCCTGAGTTATGTGAGATTTTAGGCCATCAGAAAACACAGCTGAAGTTTTGGCACTTAAAATATCTTGAACCAACTGAGTAGAAAAGGATTGTGAAATATGATCATAAAATACAACATAATGTCATAATATAATTGTAAGTATGTATATAAGACCATCTTTGAACTTTTACAAAGAATCTTCATCAACTTTAAACTTTCAATTCTCAGTGAGGGAAGCATTTCATTTTCTGCAATATTTACAGGAGTGACAAATGATGGCCAAATTTGCCTTTAGTGCTTAAGTGCTTACTTCAATCTGTTCATACACTTCCCATTTCTCTGGCAGCCATAGCATTTGTAAATTTTCTGGTCACTAAACTCTCAAGAACAATTGTAACTGATCAGTTTTTAATTGTCCAGCTAGGAGAAAAATGAAAATAATTTTGCATGTAGTTTTAAATTAATACTTATAAATTAATACTGTAAAATCTTAAGGGCTTATGTATAGAAAATTATTTGCTGTCTGATCTATAGTTTGTTCTATTTTAAAATCTAGTTGTTTATGAAGATAATATTTTTCTTTTGCTTTGGCAGATAAAGCACATATTTGAAGGATCTTTATTATATCATCATGTTTGAAACACATTTTATTATCTATTCTTAGCCTGTTTTCCATCTATATGTGCTTGTTTTAATAAAAAATGTTACTTTAATTATGCCAAAATCAAAAAAAAGTATATTTCTACTACCTACTTTACAAGCAAAACATTTAAATAATTCATATTATAAGTAAAAACTTTCAAACCAGAACCCAATATTCTTATTATAATTTTATCAAGACATAGCAGAGATAATTTTAAGATACAGAATGAAGCTCACATGCAGAACCTCAAGAAATTAGATATATAAACCTAAAGTATTTTGAAAAATTAAAACCATACTAATTAAAAATTTATGGGAAAATGATGAGGATGCATGCATTTAATCGCCAGTCTTTTGTCTCAAACAGAGCTATTTCCAGCAAGGTTCAAAAGAAAGATTAAGCTGAATGGGGAGAGCCATTGCACAGACAAGCTTTCAGAAGCACTATTGCTGTTTCCCAGAATTTCTGCTCTCCCAGGCACGCTAATCATCGTTCCATGTACTTCACTGACTGTCTAGTGAGGCTGAAACTGGGTTCTCTTGGTAAAAGCAAACTGACTCTAGAACATTGAGCCATGAGATGCCCCAAGAAAAAGAACAAGACCATATGAGGATTGATCGAATGTATGTATGTGTGAATGAGAAATGAACAGCTTCTAAATAATTCACAGATGAGCTTGATCCAAATTTCTTAACATTTTTAAAAGATGGCATTTCATGTTCATGCTTATACTGTGTATGTGTTTGTCATTTTCATTTAAATTTCTCTTGACTGATAAATTATGAGGGTACATTATTTGGCTGAGAGAATCTCTAAGTGCATAGGAGTTTGTTGACTAGTAGGTGCCAAATCAGCTTTAAATATATCTCACATTATGGCTTAATTTCATGTTTTCATTGAAGCCCAATCATACTGGCTGCCATTCAACTGGCTACCAAAATCTGATAGACGATGGATATAGAACTGTTACAAGTAAAGAAACACTTGCTAAGCAAAAAGAAGAAGGAAGGTTTTGTCACTTGGGACACAAATGTCTTTCTCAGCCTCCTATATTAAACATCATGTGCTCTGATCCAAACATTAAAATTCTTGTACCAATATATTAATGGGAATAAATAAGAATTTACAATGGAAGTGTAACCAAAGCCTTTGGGAGCACCCCGTGGGAATTATATAAAAAAGATCAACTTGGCATCTCCGTTGTGTCTTTCTTGTTTAGCTCACATTTGAGCAGTCATGTTGCTGAGAATTGATGGCTATAGATTCCGATGTTACTAGGATATATGATCGCACAGCAAAGTCCCTGATCTTCCTACTCGTAGAGTCTTTCTGCCCCATATTCTGCAATGTAGCCTGAGCCTTAGGTACAGGAGTATCTTCTCAATGTATCCATTGAGCATGGATTCTCAGCTATGCACTTCTATCAGTTGTAATTTTCTGTAGTGCTCTTCATCTGCCATAAGAGGTTTTTGTGATGACAAGTAAAGACTGTAACGTATCAATGGGTATAAAGACAAATGTTTACAGACTGTCTATTAGGGATTATGGTAAAATTCACAGAATATAAATCCTACACAAAGAACTATGGGGAAACCTGGGAGCAGTAGAGGTAGTCCTCTTCTGGGACAAGCAGACCAATTGCTTGTCCAGTGCTAAGTGATCAGGACTGAAAACATGCATACAAACAACATTGTACAGCGTAAACAGTTATATGAGTAGTATATATGTATATGTGTATGTGTATATGTATACATAAATATGATGTTTTTTTGAATTTAGAAAAACACCAGAAGAAAAGTTTTTAATATTTCCTCTTACAATTGTGAATAGTTACATGTCTCTCTTCCAAAGAGTTTAGCATAAGTTTAAAATTCTGTTGTATATAAACTGCATTTTTCATAGATTAAATGATACTAATTACAAAGTTTACAGTCACAAGAAGAGAAGAAGGAAAGTTAAGAGAAACAAAAATTTAGAAATGCAACTTGTTCCTAGGAAATCCAGACTCCTCAACCTTTAAACTTAATTTCTTGGACTAGGTATTTCAAAACAGGTTTGCGAAAGATAGACTTAGTCCAAACTCTTCTACCCATATTTGCCTTTGACTTACATGGGATCCTAGATCTACCACTATAATAAACCTTTCCCTTTTTCCTGTGATTTGGATCTATTTGTTTCTGAAGGCCATGAACTTGAAGGGGAGAAGAAATGGTTATATAAGAGGGTTTGGAAGGAGGAATGGAAAGGAAAATGTGGTAATTATGTATACATACATATACACACATATATGTGTGTATATATAATATATAATATATACATTATATATACATATAATAGTTTAAAATTTTATATATATATATATATACATATATATATATATATATAATAGATGTCTTTGTATCAGGTACTTCCCTCTGGAAACATCCCTCTCTCAGCCAAAAGGAAATGTAGAAGAAAGTACATGTGCTGCAAGTGTTGTTTTTATGAGACAGTTCTGTTTTATGAGTCGAAACTCTGACAGGTGGAACATGGCCTAGTTTGAATTTCAGTTGTTTTGCTCCTATTATCTAGAGACTTTTATGGTGAATAAAAGCTATATACCCTTGCAAAGTTACTCTAGACAAACTAACACCTCTTCAAAATGATTAACCATCTTCTGCTTTTCAAGTAATACTCTTTTGAAGTGCTCAGTTCTAAGTCCTGAAAGAAAGTTAGAGAAGCTAAATTAACATTAGAAAGATCATCAAGGTAATCTGGGTAAAACAAAGAAACAGAATGGGTCTCTTAGTAAAAAGAAAGATTCCGAGTGCAGAAAAAAACACATAGAAAAGAAATGGAAATGAGATTAAGAAACTATTAACTCTGAATGGGAGAGGAAATTATTAAGGGGATAATTTTCCATGTCTAATTGTAAAGGTATCATTAGAAAGTAGAGGAAACCACAATGGACAGCTGACAATAATGAAGATAATATTCATTACAGAAAGTAGCAAGAGAAGAACGTTAGAGTAAGAGCCCAGAGTCCAAAGGTACTACCTGCTTTGGAAAGTACAGGTCCTCTTTCAATCAATACAACCCCACTGTCATTATATTGACGGCAACCTTCAGAATGGAAAGCAGAATTATAAATATAATTCCACAGTGTTTAATTTGCCTGCATCCACTCCTTGTTCACAACAAAATCAATGAAAGTGTTATCTGTATTTATCCATATCTCCAGCCTTGTCTTCTTAGAGCTATGCTGAATATGCATGCAGTGTCTGTAAAGTTGGGACAGATATGCCACGGGATTGAAACATTGTTTCTGCCTGTAAGGAGACGCTAAAAAGAGGAAGTGAGTAAGGTGGTGACACTATGGGATGCTTCATCTAGAAAGAAACCAAATGAGGATACATTAGGGCAGCAGCTCCCTACCTGTGGATTGTGACCCCTTAGGGGTCAATGGACCCTTTCACAAGGGTCACATATCAGATATATTGCATACAAATATTTACATTATGATTCATTACAGTAGCAGTATTACAGTTATGAAATAACAAAAATTATTATTTTTTATTTATTTTTTTTTTACTATAATCGAAACAGGGATTCTCTGTGTAACTCTGGCTGTCCTGGAACTCACTCTGTAGACCAGACTGGCCTCGAACTCAGAAATCAGTCTTCCTTTGCCTTCCAAGTGCTGGGATTAAAAGCGTGTGCCACCACTGTCTGGCGACAAAAAATGATTTTATAGTTGAGACCCCCCACACATGAGCAACAGTGTTAAAGAGTCACAGCATTAAGAAGGTAGAGAACCAGCATTTCAGTGTATAAACGTCTCAGTTGTGTAGCTCTTTGCTGTGTCAAAGTTGCCAGAGTTTGGTAGTTCTGCTCATCTGTGACCATCCAGCTCAGAGTCTCTCTCAGTAGCAGTGATCCACTTTCCTTTCAAGTCTCTGCTTGAGAAGGATCTGATTTCAAGCTCTGCTGCATGACTTGACACGAGATGGCTGAGGATGACATTTGCTTTTCTTTCCAAAATAATATTTCTTTTGATTATTTGAGTATTTCACACATGTACCTCTCACACTCTCTTCCAATTCATTCTAGGTCCACTAAATTCCCTTGTGAGCCCCCAAATAACCCATGTCTACAGCTTTTACATGGGTGATGAGGATCCAAACAAAATCTTTACAATTTCCCAGCAGGAATTTTACTGACTGAGTCATGCTTCAGATCCTGATGCCAGTTTTGGCAAAGATAAGCAAAGCTCTTAAAACATTTGAGTACCAGAATTTAAGTGATCTTAAGTTATCATGTCTTTGGAATGACCAGTTAGGAATATGATTCTATGAAGTTACATACTAATTCCTTTTCTTTGTCAAAAGTGAGTTTCCTTGTCTAGGCCACATTCAGAGAGAGTTCATTACAAAGATGGGAAAGGGTGCCAGGACCAGTAGGGACTGTTCTAGTCTCTGCCTAAACCACCTTCTGATACCTTCCTAAAGTCTTGGAATTTTTTGGGATTTCTCTTGTCTAAAAGGTGTAACTGGGCAGGTGCAGGTTGATGGAGTTCATCCTGTGTATAAAATATTTTGGTGACAACTCTCCCAGTCCTTAATTTGAGTCCCAAGTTTACTCTATCCTTTTGAAAAAAAAAAAAAGTAGATTGAAGTCTGCTCTTTTCAGTTTTGTGCCAGTTGAAAATGATTATATACTAAAGTCTCAAGCATTTTGAAGAGAAGACAAGCTTTGAATAGAGACAAATTTACTCATTCTTGTTAACATGTAGGTAGTCTTCCAGAATGCCAATTTTAGGTTTTGGGAGGATGGTTAAAGTACTCTAGCTTCTGTATAGTTTTGGGAAATCTATGTGTGTGTGTGTGTGTGTGTGTGAGAGAGAGGGGGGGGGAGAGAGAGAGAGAGAGAGAGACAGAGAGACAGAGAGAGACAGAGAGAGAGACAGAGAGAGAGATTTTATATAAACATTTATATGAATATATATATATATATATATATATTTGTATTCAATAATAAAGGGCAGATAAATGCATTGCACAAATGGCAAATTTTCCAGGTAAGATTCTTCTTTAAAATCAGAATATTCAAGCAAGAATTTATCCCATTGAATAAGTTGGTTCTATTCAGGTTCCCTTTTATAGTCCCAGTACTACAATTATAGAAGCAGAAGAATTGTGAACTCATAGTCATCCAAGGATACGTGCAGAGACATGTTGAGGAAAACAAAACAAAACTGTAAAGCAAACAAGTAAAACCCAAGGAAACATTTAAAACACGTTCAATAGAGAAGTGGTTGTCCTGAGAGACATGACCCTAGTTATACTTGCATTATAATTGCTGAGTTCCTACAAAGTGAGACATAGATTTGTTTTTAGGACAAACTTTTGGTTTCAGTTCTGGGAGCTACATATTCTGAACAAAATTAAGATGCATATTATGTCAAGGAAAACAGCATCTTTTCATGTAGGAGAAGGTATTTTTCCACAGACCAGGCTCATACCATATTTGTCACCATGAGCTTAGTGAGTCAATTCTGAGAACTTAAGCCCTCTTTTCAGCTAAGTTCAACAGGGTCTCTTCTATTTGGTAAATCTTCTTGTTGACTTTATTGAAAAATACTAGAGAAAACTCCCAAGAAAACCTTAAATGTGCCCCCTCCTTTGTAGTTCAACAATAACAGTGCCCTTTGCCCTTTATCGTCAAACCATTTTAACTCAATGAGCATCATAATAATTATATTATGTAAACGTAGTAAATGTAGTTTCTTGCAACTTAGATTACAAAATTACAGGAGCATGGCCTATTTTATATAGTTTTGATTGCTACTTCTCAAAGACGCAACTTGTTCAACTCATGTGAGAGAATAGTCAGATATGGATTATTTTAGAAAGAAGGGTAGATTGATACTAATTTCAAAGAAACTATGAAACAAATCTTATTTGCCTCTCTCTAGAAGGAGGCTGGACATATTGTAATAAACATGAGGCATCTAAGCATCCCATGGAAGACAGGCTGACTTTCCTCCAACTATACTACTTTCAACTTCAAAGTTCTCTCCTTAGCATCAACTACATTATCTTGATAACTTTAATTTCCTTTTCAAAAACATCTTAACTTAAAAAGAACAAAAAGGAAGTCATTTTCTGCCCACATGACTAGACCAGTAGACACTAGATAGGAGTTCAATAAAAACATTATAGTTTTTGTAATGAGATTAAATCAGTTCTTGATTGAAGTACACAATGTACTTCTTGCCAAATCACATTAGGTCTTCCACAATTGCCACCATTTTAGGGCATGGGATATTACTGAAGGCTATTTTCCATTTTAAAAACACTCCACATTGATGAATCCTAAGTACTTCAAAATATCACCATAGAAGTCTTTGAAAAATAAAATAAGTTTTAAATAATAGGATATTTCCTGCAAATCTTATAGTTGCTTTTATAATTTTAAAGCTGAAAAGCCCATATATCAAGGATTGGCAATATTTCCTTAAATATCAGGCTGTCCCTTCACCTGCAGATTCCCTGTCATCCCAGCACTATACTTACTTATGGAGTATCTTTGATCTGTAGACCTTAGAGTTTCTCCCCAAACAAAATAATATTTAATATTGTCATTTTAACAATATAAAAGGATCTTTGTTGCATATAGTATTATCCCTTTTATTTAAATAAATAAGATTAAGACCTTTTAAAATTGTTGACTAACATATAGAATAAATATGAATGAGAATATAGATTCAACCAAAATCCCTTGAGTATCAATATTATCATGGTTTTAACAAGGCAACATTTTAAAAACAAATAAAATATTGATTTATAGTGTAACTACTAGCAAATATATATTTATATAACATATTCACCATTACCTGGCAATTCTAACTTCTTTTAGAAATCAAACCTGGGAATAAAAGAAAATGTGTTATATAATTTGAAATTAAATATTTTGAATACTTGGTTAAAATATTTTACTTCCAGTCATGTCTGCATGGCATGAGCCAGAATCATGTGGTGACTGTATCAAACTGAGGATGGTGCTGATATGATTGGTTATTCTACAGCAAAACCACATCAATTATGTTAGGTATGTAATTCCATTTGTAAGATATGTACAACTGACCCTGTGAGCTTAATCTTGAAAACTAGAAAAAACAGGGATGTGGCACTGGGAACTGAGCAAGTGCCTTGGGTCCAGAGTTTTCAGTTTGTTTGTTTGTTTGTTTGTTTTTTCTGTAATGCTCCACTACGCTTAGATAGCCCATGCTTAGTGGTCAAGAGCATTGAGTGTATTCTCATCTTATGTATTTAGAAAAACATTTATCATGCATCATATTTTGATCATGCTTTATCCCTTACTCAACTTTTTTCCTATATTCTCTCCACCTCCCTACCAATGCAACTGTATGCACATTCTCCCCCTCTCTCCCTCCCTCCCTCTATCTCTGTCTCTCCTGTCTCTCTCTCTCTTTTTCTTTGCCTCTCTCCTTCTGTCTTTTCTCCTCCACCTTAAAAAAAAGACACACACACACACACACACACACAAATCAAATTAAAACAAATAAGCCAGTGATACAGAAAACTGCTAAAACAAAACAAAATGCCCACAAAAAGAACATGAAGTTCCTTTGTGTTTGCAAAATGAAGGGCACAGGGGCTCCCCTACCTTTGGTAGATATACCTAGTGACACTCCAGTAAAGAAAACTGTTTTTTTCCTTTGCCAGTAGGTATCAAGGGGTGGGACTTTCAAAAAACTTCATGGAAAATTACAACTGTAGAAGCAGCTTAAGCTATAAGCTCATATAGAAGGAATCTAAATGGAGTTATCACATACTGGAGCAGATAATGCCATCACTAGACATCCTATACTACCAAGTAAAACCTCTAGAGCCAAAAATCTGTTACAACATCTTGTTGATTCCTTAGGTAGTTCCAGATATCACAGGGTCTCACCAAAGCTATTTATTTATTGCCTTTTACAACCTGATGGTAAGACCTTATTGAGAAAGATAACAATTTACAACATCCAACATGGAGAACTTGATCTGGTATCCAACTAGGAATTTGTTATAAGAGGTAGTCACAGGTGAGATGCTTTGGAATTTTTTACATCCATATTAATAACAGTATCAACCACAAATTTCATTGTGTGGGGCACAAGAAAACTCAATTGAAGATGAGAGGATCCTAGTACAAGTCAGTAGGTGCTTCAACTACTATAACAAGCTGACTTTGTCTCCATGGAATGTATTGAGAACAGATAAAAGGCTTCTAGATGTAATGCTACTTCTTTGCTTTAGATTAAAATGGACCTGGTTTTACTTTATTCTACAATAGCCTCACGGTTTTGAGACACATCTTCAGTAAGAAGAAAATTATCAGTTTTAAAGATCTGAGCACTATCATTTATTATTGCCATCAAATATCTTTATGTAAGTAGCTGGAATCACTTCCTCCTTCAGGCCTAAAGCTACTGAGAAGTTCATTCTCAAGTTCTTTGGATGAAATTCCTCTTAGATGCGATAAAATTGTAGCAGAGTTTTCTAGCTTTGTTGTTGTTGTTGTTAGCTACTATGCTACAAGTGAAAAGAATGCAATACAATTTCTGATACATTTCCCTCCTTCCTACAGTCAGCAAAGATTAGAAATCTAAATGCCTTCATATTAATAAATAGTTGCTATTTTGCCTTTTTATAAAAAATACATTAAATACACTTTTTTCAGCAATAGCTTGACTTTTAGTCTATTTATTTAATTTTAACTTTCTTGTACCCAATCAGCCTTACTTCTTCACAAAAGACTGTACCTATCCATGTAACAAAATCCAATGTAAGACAGAAGTGATAAAAAAAAGAAGGAAAAAAAGGAATTTGCAAATTAGAACTAGAGATTTTCACCACCTTTAGTTAATGCTAATGCCTCTCTTACAATGCAGATCATTAAAATTCTTCACAATGCTTTCGGAACCAACAGTTGTGAGCATACTGTCAGCAATGCAAGCAAACATCCAATGTGAGTTTCTATTTTAATAAAAATCTTGATATGCACTTTATCATATATATTATATAAAATAAATGGGTTTTCTAGAGTTTCTATTTCCTCTCTGTTCAGAAAGAACAGGATTCCTAGTGAATGATTGAGTGAGTGAAATACACTGCTGTTTACTTGACATGGGAATTTGCAACAAACATTGAAAGGGCTCAAAAAATAACTAGAATTTAGACTACAACAAAGTTTATGATAAAATTACAAACTGTAAATTTGTTAATTGACAAAGTTGTTACAACAATAAGTTTTCATATTACTCTTAAAGACAGGCAAAAAATAAGAAGTAAAATAGGGAAGAAGAGGAAAGAAAAGGAGGAGGGAATAAGAGGGAGGAGAAGGGAGAAGGAAGGTGAGGAGAGGAAGGGGAGGAGGAGGAGGAGGAAGAAGAAGAAGAAGGAGGAGTTGGAGGAGGAGGAGGAGGAGGAGGAGAAAAAAAAGAGGAGGAGGAGGAGGAGGAGGAAAATGGAGATGTGTTGAAGTTATCTGTATCATTTTGTCATGAGATTGATAGTTGTACCTGTAATTTTATAGAGCTGGGTACAAGATATTATTATCCATATGTATTATCTTAAATGCTCCAAATTTTAGGAACAGAAAGGCCTAACTATTCTGGTTAGTATACATATTTTTAATCATATAAAACTGAGCAAAGAGCAGTTCATAATTAATCTTTATACATAAAATATCCCCTTATTAGAATTTTCTGAATAAGCAACTTAATTTTAAATCATTAGTTTAATAATATAATACATAATGAATAAAGATAAATATCTCATTTGAAAGATTAAAATTGCAAACTTTAGAATTTATTTTCAAATGCAATAGAACATGTAATACCTTATAAGGGTCACAACAGAGAAAGCTCATCATAAATCTATAAACAGTAGACTTGATTCTTTAGAGACTGGCTTTAAATATAGTTCAGAGACTTTAAGAACATTTGCATGTTACATAACTGTCACCACGATCCATCTCTGGAACTTTCTTCATTACCCTATAGAGAAACTTTATTCCTGTCAAGTACATTCTATTCCACTCTCCTTACAGCCCCTGCTAATACTTCTAATTTCTGTCTATAAATTTGACCACTCTGCAACCTCCTGTATGTGATCAATATTTGTTTCTGTCTTATGCCCTTGGTGTAATGTCTTCAAGTTCTACCTATGCTGTTACATTTGTCAGAATTAGCTTTTTCCTTGGTTGCTGAATCACCTTGTTGTCTGTATATACATGTGTATGTATATGCCACATGCCTTACCCATTCATCTGTCAGCTTTAGTTTCTTGTACCTTTGGGAATATATAATGAATATGACTATACAAATACTCTTGTAGGTTTTACTATGAATTCTTTAGGCACATATATTATAATTTTATGTTTGATATATGAAGGAATCTCTGTTACCCTGCTTCAGTGACAGCACCATTTCACATTAAATGTTGGGGTGGGGGAGGCATACTTGCATGTGAGGATATGCATGCACAATATGTCTATATGTAGAGGTCAGAGGAGAAGCCTGACTGTCATTCTTTTTCTTCCTATTAATAAATTATGTATAATTTGCCACCATAAAAATTGAGCTAAAGCCCTTGGCAGAGAAGGAGGTGGAGGTGGGTGAAATGGTCCACACCTCACCATGTATAGATGATTGGTAACTCTTCCTTACTGGAAAAAGAAAAGAAAAGAAAAGAAAAGAAAAGAAAAGAAAAGAAAAGAAAAGAAAAGAAAAGAAAAGAAAAAACCTCAAGACTCTTTTAATTGTGATATTTTCATTAAGATTCAAGGAGAAAGATGAAGGACAGCTGTGTGAACTCATTGTGTGTTTGGACCATGTCAGGAACCAAATGGTTCTTCTGCTCCATTCACCTTAACACAACCATTGGAATTCTGGGAGAAGCAGAAGCAGAAAGAATGGCAACAAAGACTGTGATCTGCTGGCTACCTGTTCCTATCTCTCTTCTAGTCATCTTTCAACATTTGCTTTCCAGGGTAGTGAGCATCCTACATGGAGTTCAGGGAAAATAATTCTCAGTGTTATCCTTCAAGAAGCAAGTTATTAGACTAAAGAACTAAATGAATCATGAGTATATTTAGGTAAAGTACTTAGGAATTGGCCGGCACTTTATTGGTCCTTTATCTACATAGTCTAAAATCGTATCCTAGGAAATGTAAGTTATATATTAGTACTCTTTCATTTTACAGAAAATAACGATTGCAACTAGTTTACGTTCTGGAATATCACACATTACCAAATACTGTGGTTAAGATTTGACACGGGTTGCCCTAGAGCTTAACATAACACATTTTTTTTCTAAAATTTCTAATCTCTTTTTCTTTATCTTTTTACTTTTCCTTGTGACAAACTTTAACTATGTAGCCCTGACTGGGCTGCAACTCACTTTGTTCATTAAGAATGTCTATGAACTCAGAGATATCTTTCAGCCTCTGCCTCCTGTGTACTGGAGATAAAGGCATGTCCCTCCACCTCCAGCATCTTACTCTCTTTCTATGTTGCTTTCTAGCATCCTCTTTGTTCTCTCTTTCTCAGCTGCTTCCATTTAGAATAGTCTACATATTCTTACCCTCTTTCACTATTTCATATAAGCTCATGAGAACTTCCTAAACATTAACTGCATCTATTTTTCTGAGGTGTACTCTGTTACCAAAGACATTGGTTGAATTCAAAATATGCCAGGCAGGTGATTCTTCTGCATTGGCCATTGTGGTGGTTTGAAAAGAATTTCATGTGTTTGACTGTTTGGCCATAGGGAGTGGCACTATTAGGAAGTGTAGCCTTATTGGCCGAGGTGTGACCTTGTAAGAGGAAGTGTGTCAATGTGAAGGCAGGCTTTGAAGTCTTAATGTTAAAGCTATGCCCAGTAGGAAACATATTCAGTTTTCTCCTGGTTGCCATCAGATTAAGATATAGAACTCACAGCTCCTTCTCCAGCTCCATATCTGTCTAGATGCTGCCATGCTTCCCATCATGACCATAATGGACCAAACCTCTGAAACTATAAACCAACCCCAACTACATGTTGTCCTTTATAAGAGTTGCCTTGATCATAATGTCTCTTTATAGCAATGGAATCAGTAAAACAGCCATTGCCAATGGACATTAGTATTCAGATATTCTGTATATATTTCAATTTTAAGTAGTTGAAAAATAATTTTCTTTTAACATTGATATTCGTATTTTGTTTCTATCTTTTTCTGTGAATGTGACAAGTCCCACTCAGGTGACTGAACTCTAATCTCAGGTTTAATCCAAACTATGTAGTATTCCCCTTTCTCCTCTTTCTTCTTTTTTGCCTTTGGTTTTGGGCATATGGGAGGGCGTTGGGAGTTGTTTGTTTGGTTTTGAGACAAATATTTTCTCTGTGTAACTCTGGCTGTTCTGGATCTTGCACTGTAGACCAAGCTAGCCTCAAACTCAAAGATCTGTCTTTCTATGCCTCCTGGGTGCATGGATTAAAGGTTTAAGCCACCATGCCTGCTCCCTACCAAAAAATAATCTTTGTATTTTATATGACTATTACTTTAAGTCATTATTCTCTAGATTATATCAGTATTGCATCCCTAGTTTTCTGATGTACAGCCTTACACTGCTTCAATCCAAGCTTTCTTCAAGTATAAATAGAAAAACTGCCCAAGAGTATGAAATGTGATATTTATGTACATCTCTTGTTCAAAGCTCCCTAAAGTGCCATATTCTCAATATTACAAGTAAGCCTGTATTTGAATTACTGTGTCCTGCTTTCCTTTATATCATGAATTTCAGGTGTCCTATCTGCTGTTTTCAAATAGAAGTATGTGATACCCTAAAAGAATTAAAATCAAAAAGCAACAGTACCTTATAAATGACTATTCTGTAAGGTTTTGAAATCATGAGGAAAAGATAGGCTGTTTGAATATCTGTCTTTATAAGTTTTTGTAGTATGCAATCCAGAATGCTCTACAGGATTCTCTGAGTCATTTCTTAATAAGGCCTTTAAAGTGTGGAGGTCTATCTTCCAAAGTTCCTGAGGAGGAAGGCAAGGCCCAGTAGAAGTGCAAGGCCTTCAAGTATATGGTAGAGATTCACCCTGGCATTTTCCAAACATGTACATTTTACCAGGTTAATCAACCACATAGTTGCAAAGTCAGCCTCATCTCTGGACCATGGGATTCCAGATGGTTCTACATAATAAGAGTTTGTGCAAAGCAAATTTCCACTTGGTGCCTTGCATTCTTGTCAAAGCCTAGTTTTATTCCTTCTTTTGTTAACCAGCTTTATTACAGAATAGAGGCTGTGGATGAGACAGGAAAACATGAAAAGATTAAGTGGAGGTCAATGTAGAGAAATTATCAAGAAGATGCTATACAGACTGACTTAGAAGAACATCTAGAATTTCCTAGAATTTCTAGTGAAATTCACTTTACAGTCTCACTGGACCAAGTGAGTCAGTCACATACTGTGGAACAAATTGATCCTGAGAAAATACTTTCAGTAACATAGAATGCCCACCTTGCATTTATTCCAGAACCTATCCACTTCTAACACACTTGTTTTTGTGATATATGTTTTTAATAATAGGATCTAGAGTTCTTATGCAATTTACACTATTGAAACTATGATTCTGAGAAAAAATTCAGATACTACCAGTAGCCATACCTATTCCCTGTCTGAAAAAAATTCAACATTTTATGAAAAGTTTCTTAATGAGAGTTCTTACATACGATTAACACTTTTTTTAACAATAAAATACAATTTGAGGGGTATAAGCAAAAAGAAGAATATAAAATTGTATAATAAGCAATTAAGGGTGACTATGGAACACATTTAATGCCCTGATTTGCTCTGTGCATTTTTAAGTAAGCAAACACCTTTTATGAGGAAAATGGTGTATAGCCTAAAAGTTTATGCTAAGTTCTTCTATTATATATAAACCTAGTAAGTAGACAAGCAAAAATTATTTATCTAAATTTGCTGGCTTACTTGTTCACATTGTTTTTTTTTTTGACTTGTTCACATTGTTACATGTTAGCTAAATTCAGAAGTCATGTCCAATCAAAGCTAAGTCATTATATATTAGCTTAGAAATGCCGGAGGAACCTGCATACTGAGTTTGCAGCTGGAATCCACCACAGATGGAACTAGAACACAGGGTAAAATTCATAAGCCACCGATCATATGAGCCATCATTAAGTAAATAACTATATTGAAACCAAATAATCATCATATATTTCTTAAATTTTTGCTATAGTATTTTTCAGGCCATTTCTTACCCTTCATATAACTTCTATTCATCACCTACATGTTTGACATGAAAAGGAAGTAAATTCTTCCATTTCTTAAAAAGGGAAATTTATGACAGATGTACTAAATTTCATATTTGAGAAGATAGTTGGTAGTTTTCTTTAATGACAGTTGATTTCTTAGACACACTTAAAAATCCTCGCTTTTTGGCATTTCATAGTGGCTTTTAATATGACTTCAGAATTGTAAATTGTTCTCTACATTGATAATTGAAATTTCTGTGGTTTTCCACTTCTACATCAGTGTGGGGACAGCATTTTGTTCAAACAATTTTTTATTAGAAGTGTACTGAGCTAAAACCATTTTCTCCTGACAGCACACTTTACAGAATATATATTTTTTAAACTCAATTTATATTTGCCTGAATCAACATAGTCTTATATCTATATAGCTTTATCAATATGCAGCTTTTACCACTTTTTGGACTAAAGACCAAGTGGTCAATGAGATAGATGGGTACTGAAAGGAATAAAAATTGACCAACTGAAAAGGAATAGAAAATACCTGAAACTAAGAAAAAATGGAGAGAGTAAGATTCATCTAAACACAGCTGCCATTTGTGTTGTCAATCAGGCTAAAAGAAATTATTATGTCTCACATGTCTATGGTCCAACCTCACACTAAAGGCTATCAGTCTTCAGACCTTGTTTTAGCAATCAATTTGTCAAAGGTTGATTAAGTAACATAAACTAAACTAAGTGTTTGCTAAGAGGTTAAAAAGTAAGAAGATAAATCATTCTCTGGAGAGATGACTTTGAAAATAGGCAACCTGTATGACCTGCAGGAACCACACACTTTGAAAGGCCCCTGGTTTAGGGTAATATTCTCCTGGTGCCACTGTGACATTCTTAACAGGTTGTTGGACCAGAAGCCTCCTTGGATTCATTTAATACAGGGTATATTAAACCTAGCAATAGGTTTTGACCCTGCTCAAGGTAACATTTGAAGCATTTTCACATTTATGAGCTAATATTTTTCTCTTTGTAGGTCTGATTAGCTACTTAGGAAGAGTTTCTGCAATGAAGAAAAAAACGTGCCGACAATTTGGTTCTTGAAAATATAGTTGTGTGAGAATTTGCATGAGTAAGCCCTTACACTTTTCTTCCCATTACCCACCTAACAAAAAAAGGGAATTTGCCTGTTTCATGCAACAATGGAACAAGGGAAAAGCAAAACAAGACAAAACAAAACAAACAAACAAACAAAAAAGAACTAGATTAAAATTTACCTGTCAATTTATTTCAAGGCTTAAGGAAACCCAGATGCTTCATTCTTTCTTTGAATTAAATGTAAAATTACAAAAAGAATTTGAAAATATTTTAATAGTTGGTGTTGCTGAAAACCATGGTTCTCTCACTCTTCAGGTTTTTCTTATTTGTATGTGAAATAAATTGTCATTTCAGATTGCCTTTAGCATTGGCCGAAAGGAGTGATTTACACTGTGCAGCTGGTATTTGAATCATTTCTCTGCAACACTGGACTAAAGTACAGCACTAACTTCACTGGTGTTCTCTAAAATGCAATTGGACCTTTTTTGTAGATCCCGAGACACCAGTAATCCACCTATTTCTAGCTCATAGAAAAAAGTACAGGCATTTAACTTTAAATCTTGGGGACAGAAGTCATAGTTGGATTAATTTATTTATCCTACCCACCAAAGCTTTAGATTTATATCTATGCCCCTGTATATATGGTGCTGGGACGTGCCTCTTGCTGTTGTGTAGGTATGACTAAGTACTGTCTCATGCATGGCATCAAGTACCATTTGTCTTGGGTTCTCCAGACTGGCTGCATACATGACAGCACACAGTGACAGTAATTTGCACTGATCTGCCCCCACTGGTAGGCTCGCTGCTACAAATAGCAATTGATTATTATGTTGCCATGTTATTGACTGTCACTATGAACACAAGCTTTATTTCATTTTTAAAGGAACATGGTGCAGATTTGTTCATATGAAAGCAAAATGGGAAAATATTAATTTCTAAGAATGATTTGCAGTCACAAACGCAACTAAATTTTGGTCATAAAACATTTACTTTACTTTAAATCATGATGAACAACAGCAGCAACAACAAAAACTCTGTTGTGGCATTTATTTATAGTGTAACATAAATAAATAATTTCCAAAAAGCGAAAGAAAATTTGTAAAACTGAAACCTTTCTCTGTTCCTAATTGCAGGGGGAAAGAATAGAAATGACTGCATATCCTTCCTTCTCTAACTTATTCTTCACCCACGCCTTGACCTTCACTTTTTGTTGAAAAAGAACTCAGAAGCTATTTTATTCACAAGCATTCATTGACCCAGCTGATACTTAGAAATCTGGGCTTCCCTGAGGTTCTATAATACAATATCCTTTCTCCCTTAACATCCCAAGCCAGCCAGGAAATGTCCTTGTGTTTCAAACTTCAGTAATGCAGATGCAAAGTTACCATGTATAACACTCACACATGTGCCCTAATTATAAACCTGAGTTCTTAGGAACTGCTACTTTGACTCTTAAATTCTTCAAGTATCAGCACTAGTAGGTAGCTACTCTGACTTATTTTATTGTATCAAAAGCACTCCATAAGGTTGGCTGTTCTACCAGTATGCTATAAGTGTCTCAAACTAGAGATTGGAGTCATATTTAAGTAGAGCTCAGAACACAAA
>NW_022196897.1:33397164-33411265 GCF_008632895.1 Mastomys coucha | reverse complement strand
GGTTTTTTTTTTTTTCTTTTTAATGACATAAAACTACATGAAATCCTACAGGCTTTAGCAGCCTGGTTTTCTGATTGACTCTATGCCCAACTCTGAAGATGCTGGGTAACAGAGGGGAGTAGTTTGACATTGAGATCTTCAGCTTCATACCAATCCTACCCATCAGCCGTGGATTACTCTGGCCTTGGGCAACAGAAGTTTTGAGATGCTATTTTGAAGTCTTCGAATTTATTAGATTTTCGTTATAGTATCCTAAACAAAATAGAAAAAAAAATTATGTCAAATTTGGGTCAATGTAAACTATTTAAACATACTCTCCTTCCTGTCCTGAAGTCTGCTGTCAAAAGAGGAATTCTTTTATAGCCAAATTTATAGCCAATTTATAGCCAAAAAAGAAACTTTGTCTTCCACTCTGAGACAAATTAGTGACTAAATGGCTATGAAACCATGTTTTTAAAATATCTCCATTAATCATTTGAGAATTCCATACAATGCATCTTTATATTTAACCCCTGATTCTACCTTAAATTTATCTAGGGATCAAACCCACCTTCCAACTTCACAAACTCTTTATTTAGTAAGACCAATTTGTGTGTTTGAAATGTTTCTCTGTTATAATAATAGTCATTGTCTATAAATATTTTAACTTTTTCTCTGTACTGATAAAGGAAGTACAAGGAATAAAGGGTTTTACAGCAGAAGTAAAGAAATTCAGTCTCATGCTTCGCTAAAAACTTTGGGTACTTTATCTTAGACCATGTCCAAAACTGCTTAGAAGTACATATGTTCGAGGCCACAGTTAGTAATAAAATATTGAGTATTAATAATCTTTCAAGTATTTTCAAGTCTGAAATTAGTGGTCAAATGTGAGCATTTTTCCTAAGAGAGCTACTCAGATAATGCACTGTGCCACAAAAGGTATATGATATTTGTTAGTAGAAAGAAAATGACAGGTAATATTGGTTTCATAGTCATAACATGATTCAAATCGATGCTAAGAGCTATGTGTTTATCAATTAGTATTATTTCTCTCTCTCTCTCTGACTCCCTATATTGTTGTAATTTCATCAAATAGTCATTTGCTTTTATATGGTAATAATCCCTTCATTTTCCTTCCTTTTATCTGTATCTTTGTATGCTATTTGTTGTTCTGCTAAATCCCTATTACAGAGGCCTGTGAGTTCCAAGAGATTGATGAATAATTTGAAACGTTTTATCCCTGAGCTTCAAAAAAAAGTGCTACAAATAATTATAAGTAAATATCTTCTGTGGTGTCCCATATCAATCCCATCCTGCTTTATGCTGTTTGTACTTTAGATAGAGAAGGAAGCAGCGAGACCCTGTGTACCAGCTCTCGCTGCATAAAGGAGACAGATGTTTTGGTTTGCACTGCTTTTTCTTCTCTCAGCTCTGTTCTTTCTGGCAGCCTGAGCTGTTCACTACAATACGATCCACGGTTAGTCAAGCCTGTAATTTCACAAGGTACAGTTAATTATTGATCAATCAAAATGAACTTCATAATCCTTTTGGCAACTTGTTCTGCACTTGAACTTCTCTCTTGCCCATAAAATAGCTTAATGGTCTGCAGTATAATGAACATGAAGGATATGAACTAATGTTCAAAGAACTCAGCAAATCCTACCTTTCCTGTGAGTGCCAATTCAGGATTATTCTTCCTAGCATACGACATACTCCCTATCCTTCTGCAGCTCATCAGCGAAGATAAAAGTCTGCTCTAAACCCTGTTCCCATCAGAGATGAAGAGTTTTCATATCTTCTCCAAGAATTTGGCTCCATTTAAAATACTTGATTTTAGAATACAATGTTTTGTTTAATTTTTTTACTGTTAATATATAAATCACATTTACAAGATAAGAATTTTTCTCATAAGCCACAAGGTTTAAATATTTGTGCAAGTATAACTGCTTTTCTGAACAGGCAATTTGCTTAACTATTAAAAAATATCTAAATGGGTCATACATCATAGACTAGTCTCTCCTCTCCCCTTTTCTCCTGTTAGTGACTGCATGGTGAAAAATACCCCAAACTACGTAGCATACATACAATGTATATGCAAAATTAAACTGGCTTGTTACTATCCACTTATTCAGTCAACACTTACTGAATGTCAAATTCTCATTCTAAGGGCAAGCAAAAATTTAAGACTGGGGTATGTGTGTGTGTGTGTGTGTGTGTGTGTGTGTGTATGTGTGTGTGTGTATGTGTGTGTGTGTGTGTGTAACAGAGCTCTGGCTGTCCTGGAAATTGCTTTGTAGATCAGTCTGGCCTTGAACTCACAAACTTGTACAACCACTTTGGAAATCAATTTGGTGCTTTCTCAGAAAACTGGGAATAGTTCTACCTCAAAACCCAGCTTTACTATTCCTAGACATATACCCAAAAGATATCCCACTCTACCACAAGGACACTTCCTCAACTATGTTAGTAGGGGCTTTATTTGTAGCAACCAAAAACTGGGAACATCCTAGATGTCCCTCAGCTGAAGAACGGATACAAAAAATGTGGTACATCTATACAATGGAATACTATTCATCTGTTAAAAGCAAAGACATCATGAATTTTGCAAGCAAATGGATGGAACTTGATAATATCATCCTGAGTGAGGTAACCCAGACCTAAAAGGACATTAATGGCATGTACTTGTTTATAAATAGATATTAGCCATAAAGTATTGGATACCAACACTACACTTCATAGACCCAAAGAAGCTAAAGAAGGAAGGCCTAAGCAAGGATGCATTCATCTCACATAGAAGGGGGAACAAAAATAGTCATAGGAGATAGATGGATAGAAAGAACAGAGTAAAAGGAGATGGGGAGGAGAATTGGGGGGATCAGGTGTGACGAAGGACAGAAGAGATGGCTAGATGGCCATGAAAAAGAATGGAAATCTGCAGCTGGTAAGGGTGGAGAGTAGGTAGGTGGCATCTCAAGGGCATGCCAGAGTCCTGGGATGGTCATGGTTCCCAGGAGTCACTGGGAGTAACTTTAGCTGAGATTCATAGGAGTGAGAAATGGGATCTGAAGAGACCACACCCTGAAGCCAGGCAGGAACATCAGTGAAGGAATAAGGACACCAACCCACACACAAAAGTTTCAATCCAAAATTTATTGTCTGTACAAGGAATGCAGGGACAAAGATGGAGCAGAGACTGAAAGAATGGTCAGTCAATAACTTGAGACCAACCCATGGGTAAGCATCAATCCCTGACACTACTACTAACACTCTTATCTTGCAGACAGGATCCTAGCAAACCTGTCCTCTGAAAGGCTCCACCCAACAGCTGACTGAAACAGATGCAGAGACCCACAGCCAAACATTGCACAGAGCTTGAAGGCTCTTTTGGAAAAGTGAATAGAATTAAGGGCCCTGAATGAGGTAGCAATTCCATAGAAAGACCAACAGAGTCAGGTAACCTTGAACTTTGGGGGCTCTCAGAAACTGAACTACCAGCCAAAGAGCATACAAAGGTTCCCCCACATATTAAGCAGACATGTAGCTGTCTTCATATGAGTTCCCTAACAACTGGAGCAGGAGCTAGCCCTAAAGATGTTGCCTGTCTATAAATCCTGTTCCACTAACTGGGTTCCCTTGTCTGGCCTCTGTGGGAGAGGATGCACCTAGCCCAGCAGAAACTTGATGTGCCAGGATCAGGGTGCAGTATCCAGTGGTGCCTTTACCCTCTCAGAAAAGAAGGAAAAGGGCAATGGGAGGAGGTCCTGTGTAAAAGGGGAAGTTGAGATGGGGACAGTGAGTGGGGTGTAAAGTGAATTAATTAATTAATTAATTAATTAATGGAAAAAATTTAAAAGTGGTATATGGATGTTAGTGCATAATAGTATCATTTATAGTGGAATAACTAAGAACTAAGAAAACTTGAATGGTGTAAAACAATTGCCTGGTTAATCAAGTTCACTCAGTCTGTCATCTCTACAGTGTTTTCTTAAAATCGGTGTATTCATTCTGTTACCCGTACAACCCTCAGCTTCTGCTTCAAATTCTGAATGTCCCTATGTTTAAGGAGCTATGCTTGCTATTATATAGAGATTAATGAGTCATAGTCCTTTCCTGCAGGCTCTGTGGGTACAGTTAGTTTCTCAACTTGGTTTCCATTAAAGGAACTAAGTCCTAAGGTTTCATTTTTTTCCATAAATATGGGCATGTAATTTTGCTTTTATGTAAATACTAACATATAGACAGAAACCCAGTAGCTTTAAAGTTTCCCAAGGAATATTTTAAATTCATTGGCTGAGAATTCAGCATTAAAAACAGCTTTTTTTGTGGGGAGGAATAGTGGCAAACTAAGAAAAAAAATGAAGTAAAATATCAGCTGTCTCAAAGAGAAAGAACATTTGCAACTGAAAGAATCAAGAAGAGTTCTAGATTTTGTGGCCATTTGTACTGGGGTTGTCTAAGGATGATCACTTTCAAGTGCAGAGAAACTGGAGAAGACAGTAAACATGAGCAGAGGGGTGTGGAGACTCAGCAGCAAAGACTGACAGGAAGTGTTGATGTGGTGGGTTCAGGGAGAATGGCTCATATCTTTGGATGCTGGATCTCCAGTTGATGAAACCCTTTGGGAGGGATTAGGAGGTGTACCAATGTGTATGACCTTTGAAGTTTTGAAAGACTCCATCCTCAATTAGCTCTCTTACCTATCTATCTATCTATCTATCTATCTATCTATCTATCTATCTATCTATCTATCTATCTATCTCCATCCCTCTCTGCCTCAAGCTTGTGGATCAGATGTAAATTCTCAGATAAGGCTATAGCACAATACCTTCCTAATTCACTGCCCCCTTTGTAACTCTCTGAGACCATGAGACCAAGATTAAGTGCTTTGTTCTATAAGTTGCCTTGGTCATGGTATCTCTTCACAGAAACAGAAAAGTAACTAAAGTAACTAAGCCAGTATGGGCATACATGTTTTGACAGTACATGTAACAGGTTTCATCAATCTTCTCCAAAATTATTGAGGCATTTAACTAGTATACAAATGGGAGGTGCCCATACAGGAACTTACTGCACACAAGAATGCCCCCACTCACTTTTTGTTTCATCTTGCAGAGTTAGGTTTCTATGTCAGCTCTCAGTTTGGTCCTTTGAATACTTGTACTTTATTCAAATTGACCTACCTGTGACTTTGCTGTCTATGGATCTATAATGCTGCTGCTGCCTGGTGGACTTTGGGTAATAAACAGTGTTACCTTTTACCATAAACTCTTTTGTGTGGCATAGGCACAACATGATGTCTTCACAGGAGAAGAAAATTTAGTCAATTTCCTCCCAACTGGTCACAGACTCACAGATAATAAAGAAGTTTGACATGGAACCATTACCCCGTTTTTGATGGCCTTAGGCCACCCTCAAAGCTCCAGATTTGGACCTGTCCTAGTGGTGTTATATGGTACAATCTTATTTGGCTAGGAGACAGCATCCAGCCCAGTTACACAATCAGGAAGTTTTATAATTAAATATCAGCCTCCACAGACAGAGAAAGCATTGTCTATCTAAAACCATGGATTCAGTTGCATCCCTTCTCAGCACAGGTAAGAGTTAAGTTTCTTAGATGACTCTGCATCCTCCCAAATGGGCATTGGCTCCTGAGTAAAATTATATCATAGCTAAGCAATCAACCAGGACTGAAAATCACACCTACCCAGAAGCAGACAATCTAAACATAATGACCTTTCATGGTCCTGTATTAATTTTCTTTTAAAACACGACTATAAAATTGTAGGAACATTCACACAAGAAAACCATGTCTATTCCTGTTTCTAACACCAAGACATATTCAAGTGATAACTTAAAATCATTCCCCTGAAGAACTTCTCTAAGCCAGTACTAGAAGCAACTAGAACCAGCTAAATGCTTGGTTGCTTTTCTATATCCTGATTCCATCTTGTTGTGAGGAGCTGTCTACATGATCTCTCTACTGATCTTTGGCTTCATGATTGCCAAAAGGTATAGTTTCTCATCAACAAAAACCATAAATATGTCTGTGTCTATATAAACACATGCTTATGGCACCACCTGCATGATCACTTTCATTTACAGCATGAGCTTTCTAAATGTTTAGAGAAAACCTTATGAAGAAAAAAGGAAACATAACCAGTGTAAAAGTAGCTTTGTAATCTTTTCTTTTTCCATGTAGTTATTTATAAGGGGGGGGTGGTTAAGGAGATTGTTCCATGGGTAAAAGTGTTTTCTTGGCAAATGTGAGGATCTAATTCAGATTTTTACTTCCCATGTTGTTTTGAAAAGCATACATGTGTTATAATCATAGACATCTGAAAATGCAGTGCTTGGAATGTTAGCTGGAGACAGCAGGATTGCAAGGTTTGCTGTCTATCAAGACAGCTATGAAATGGCAGACTTCAGGCTCAATGGGAGACCCTTTCTCAAGAGAATAACATGAAGATATATATATAAAGGAAGATACCCAACCTTCTTCTGGCTCCATACACAAATGGGAGCACATGCAAACAAACAGTATATATATAAATCACACACACACACACACACACATGCATTCTGGGACACATAGAGAGATATTGTGAAGAAAGCCATTATTTTCAGATGCCTAAAGAAATTAACCATTTGTTAATGTTAATATTAATATATTTAAAGATGTATCAATGAAGGTTATATGCAGTCTGAAATCTCTATTTCTATGTTCATATTTTAAACTTCTTAATTTCCAAACAATCCCTTTTCCAATTTAAAAAAGGAAAGGAAAGAAAAAGACAAGTGGCATAAGATGAATCAAGAAGATGCTTGCCTGAAGGGAGAAGGTATGTGACATCATTGTTTGTAGAAGTTTGTGAGCAATAAGGAAATATGATCGCAAACAGGCTTCAGCTAAGGAAACCAAACACAAGTTTCTGTTGTGGAGACAAAGACACAATAGTAAACACCAGAGTAGGGTTTGTTGCTGTAATAAACCCTTACTTCCCAGAATAAAGAAAGAAGGTAAAAACCCAGTGTTTGCAGCCCAGATCCCTCTGTGCTCTGTGAGAACAAGGCACCACAGAGGGGAGTCACATTCTTCTAGCAGTGTGGTCCCTGAGATGAGCTCATTGCTGGGCATAGGAAAGGGAATTCTCTGAATCTATGCCCTGATACCTCCTCTGGGAATGGGAGGTTTCTTGAGTCTTCTTTCTATCTATAGAATTGCAGTAGGAAACTTCCCTTCAGGACTTCACATGTTGAAGGACAACAACTAACAAAATATGGATTACTTTTTATTGTTTTAGTAGAATTTCACTAAATATATTTTCAATACATGCAATGATTTCAATAGGAGGGATCCTCCCAGACCCTAAAAGAAAGTCAGGGTTCTCCAGCAGGCCATGCTTTAGTAAAGTGCAGAAAACTTTAAGGGGTTGTACCCAGCACAGAAAAGAAGGAAGTATCTACTAAGAGATTCTGTCTTGTCTCAGACCTAAAGAAACCTTTCCAGTCAATCTCTGACTTCAGTCAGTGAAACCAAATATTTTTCTAGTTTATCTCAAGGAATTGTTACTACAGAGAAAAACTAACATAACACAATAATAGAGCATATAAGGTCAGTCCTGAAAAGGTATGTCTTACCTGTCTCCAAATCCCTGCTGAACTGTCTCCAACCACTTTTTTAAGTCTGTGTTCCATAGGAACCCAACATCAGAGGAAGGCACCAAGAGTTTTAGAAAGATTTAGAGGTACCAACTTATACATACAGGACTATCATTCTCTAGGTGGCTATGATCTGAACGTTGGTCTCTTCATCATCAGCTCTTCTATGAATATAGAGCAATCAAATGTTAGTAATAGCTAGGAACATTGCTCAGTAGTGGAAAACACCACTGCTATGTGCCCAGTTCCTTGTTCAATTCCAGGCCTGCAAAGAGACATGAGACCTAAGCCTTCTAGCACATAAGCCTACAAGTAATGGTGGTTTTAAAACAGTGTGGGAATGATAACTCTTAAAAACCTTACCTTTACTTAAATAGAATTATAGTTACCTATACATTGGGTTTCAATCTAGGAAAAAAATTACAAATACACTTTGGTTAAATTGATTATATTATAAATTAGTTTTTAGATCATATCTTTATAAATTTTACACATTTAGAAAATATCTAATAATACAATATCGTGATTAGAATCTTTAAAATCTTTTGTTTTTTTTAAAGTTGGTTTTAAGGTTTAAAGGTCTTTAAACAGATATATTTGTGTACCTAAATTAAAAAAAAAATTAAAGATCAAAATTATCAAAGAAAAAGTTTACAAACATTCTTTTGCACAAAGGGTCAGAAAACAGATGCTTTTCTTTGACACGTCTTTCCCATCATGCCTTCCTTACAATGAGAGAGAAACCAAAGACACCAGGCAAACATGTGGTTGTGACTGTGTCTCAATCTAATTGTACCTGCAAAAGCAACCACAAGATTTGGTTCATGGCTATCAGTTGACAAGCACTTTAAAGCAATAACATACTAGGGGACTTATAGTTCACTGCATTCAAAGGTAAAAGAATATTCTTAAAAGAGGGTAAACTATAGGGAGTGAGAATGTTGCCACACTGTGGGAGTGGTGGGAATGAGTGAATAGGAAGTTCCATTGATATTTCTTGATATTTCTTCAGGGAAGAACACTTCCCTCTTAGGACAGAACACTCAACATGGTGATTCCAAGTGACTTGTTGTATAGAGAATTTACCATTTTCATGATAGTATACATACAAAATTTCTAAATCCCAAGATTTTGCTAATTTTAAATTGTCTGACCACATTGGAAATGCCTCATCCACATCCAGGAATTTCACTGCAGTCCTGATCAGCCAGGTACCAGTGATTGAGCTTCCTTGAATATTCCTTGCTTAGAAAAGAGATAAATAAGCAATTAGAAAAGTTCTTTCCTCAGTCAGAATTGAGATACCATCACAAAGTAAATGACTAGACTACACATGTGTGCTTAATGTTTCTTAGTTTGTGTTATTTGAATCTGGAGCCTGAGCTCCGTAGATTCCTGGTAGGAAAAAAAAGTACTTTGGCAAATAGAAAAATAAACTTTGTCTCAGTGGAAGATTAGTCAAGGAGGCCCAGTGGACATTTCACAGCCGTAAAATCCATGCAAAATGAATTTGGACAAGAATTGTCTGTCTAAGATATCAATTTGCCCAAATAATATATTTATGGGCTATTATTACATCTAGGGGAAAAACCCAGTAGATTAAAACTGTAAAAATCCTCTGATAAAAATGATCCATTCTCAAACGTCAACCAACATTAAAAGGGAAAATTTGACACTTTTAAATAAAAAATGATTTGCAAATTACACAAGGAGTCTACAGAGACTTCCTCAGGTCTGTTCTCTCTCTCTCCCCACTCTAAAACATGCAATAAACCTTTTTCAATTGGAGGTTTAATCTATGTGTACAAGGGGACTTAGAGGCAATGCCTGCTCTCTTTTCCTGGAGGCCTGTGAGCAAGGCTTTTTTTCTGATATTGATTGGGAAAGTGATATCACACCAGAAGGTACACTGATATGGGGCTGGGTAAAAGAAAGCAGCAAAGGATCCTTGCAGTCTAATCAAAGCTCTGTCCGAGCCCCACACTCTGATGAAATCCAATCAATATAGACGATTAAATGACACCCACAGAGTCATCAATATTAAATACACTCCATTTCCTGTACAAGAGCTGGGTAGCACAAAGTGGACAAGCTAGAACTTGACTCTGCAGCCTTATTTATAGTGCCTGAGGTATATTTAAGTATGATGATGATGTACTCCTATCACCCTTTGCCCAACTAATTAAGGTGCCACCTATATATTTAAGACTGGCACTGTATTGAACAAACATTGGAAAGGACACCTTATTGAGAAATTTTTACAAACTAGTCACTTGTTATCTGTTTTGTTTTTGTTGTTGTTGTTGTTGTTTATTTGAAGTTGAGGGAGCTCATATGTTGTGTGCTATGAGTTTCCTACTTAGGAAAATGAACTCACTGCTAGGAATTACAATCCACAAGTTCCTCACTGGTGTGGCCCAAACCCACAGCTACATGATCTGCAAAGACTGCCTGATGTCTGTCTAACTGAAGGCTCTTTAAAGTGAGAGGCTTAAACTAAGGACTCATTTTGCTTCTCTTGATGTGAGTCTTTAAACATTAGTGGGAGAAACATAATGGACCACTAGGGATGTATGAAGTATGAATAAAATCACATTTTAAGCTGCCCATTGGTTGCAGATGAGGATATTTTCAAGAGATGAAAAATGTTTGCCTCTAGTTTTAACAGGTATGAAAATCAAATGAGAAAAGCAAAGGCATTTTGAAACAAAGTTTAACAAAGTGGATTCAGGAAAATTCTCTAATTGAGCAGTGTGAGCATCAGTCAGTGTGGTAGAGAGTAGAGAGTGAGCTTGCAAGTCCTTAAACTCAGGAGGCAAGTTTAAATTATTCCCTGAAATTATTCTCACTTTTTTTCAAGACAGGGTTTCTCTTTGTAGCCCTGGCTGTCCTGGAACTCACTCTGTAGACCAGGCTGGCCTTGAACTCAGAAATCCACCTGCCTCTGCCTCCCAAGTGCTGGGATTAAAGGTGTGTGCCACCAGTGCCCAGCTATTAGGGATTTAGCTCAGTGGTAGAGTGCTTGCCTAGCAAGTGCAAGACCCTGGGTGCGGTCCTCAACTCTGGAAAAAAGAAAGACAAAATAACAAAAAGATTATTCTCACTTTTTAAAAACCAAAACCACAATGTAGCCAACTTATTTCAGGTTCTTTCGGTGGAACATACACCCAGTCTTCATCGTGACAAATCATTAAAAACACATACAATGCTTACCACATGCCAGCGTTGTTTGAAAATCTATTTGAAAATCTTTATGATGTTATTGTGTGTAATGTTCATAGCAACTAACTATAATTGGTATCCTCAGATTCTCCCCATTTCAGAGATGTGGTAGCAGAGACACGGGGAACAGCTTTCACAAAATAATGTAAGTGCTTGTACTTTGCTTTCTATAGCATTCATGAACTCTGAATAAAGCTGCTTGTGAATCAAAGAATCTATGCAGCTTATAGTGCCCATAGGAAGCAAAGCCAGGATAAGATCTAACACAGACCTTATAGGAAGGCTGTTTACCCCCTGGAATCCCACGGCTTTCTCACCCTACTTTCTTATTACACCTTGGACCACCTGCCAAGGATTGGCACCACCCATCATGCCTGGGCCCTTTCACATCAATAATAATAGTAATAACAACAACAACAACAATAATAATAGTAGTAGTAGTAGTAGTAGTAGTAGTAGTAGTAGTAGTAGTAGTAGTAGTGGTAGTAGTAGCTTCACAGGCTTGATTGTAGGTGAATCTGATAGATCCACTCCCTCAATTCAGGTTTTCTTGTCTGAGTGGACTTTAGCTTGTGTCAAGTTGACAAAGTAAGCAAACACCAAAACACTAACCAACACAGATGTGATTGCACAAATGAATGTCATCTTTGTCCTCAGGTGTCTGTATAGACTATAATCTACGATTCCCTGTTTAACCTATAATTCTTATATAGAGAGTTATATAGATAAGGTAGAGTTTTAAAACTATTTGTAAGAAGAAAATTAAAAATGCTTCTCAACCACTGAAATGTATTACAGGAGCACAGGTAGCAGTTCCTCTGGATACAGTGAATTCTGTTAATATCTCTGGGGAGGAATGAGAACAGGTACAGTCAGGTTAAGTTCACTGGTGTTGCCGAAGAGTTCACAGGCAACCATTACTTTTGACTATGGAACACCACTGCTGACACTTTGATCATAAACTGAACACTAGGGAATAATTTTTTTTTTTTTTCAGAACTCCCAGTGCCAAGCAGGGATGCAGTGAGTCATTACATTAAGAAAAAAAAATCATTTGCCAGTCGTAGAATAATGTGTCTTTTATCATTTTCAATATACAAACTAAGAAAAAACCTGAATGTTTAACTTAGGATGGAAGTTATAGAAATAGCTAATTAAACCCCTTTCCTATGTTACAGTTACTTTTTTGAAGTGTATCTTTCCTCTCTCTCTCTCTCTCTCTCTCTCTCCCACCCCCCCTTGGTAGGTAATCTCCCTTATTTCCTATTGTCTACTTATGCAAAATAACAAATGTCTAATTTAGAAACTGGTTATTTGGCAAATTTAGACAATCGCTCCAGAACCACATCTTAGTATACCTTTGAAGCACGTGGTGGAAGTTCAAAGGCTTTGAGAGACCGACTACTACATGGCCTGCTTCTCTGAGTCCTTTGATGTAAGTGGTCTTGTCTGATTATGTTTTGAGCTGAGGAAGTAGGGCTTTAATACCACAATCAGATACAGGTTTTGAGCTGAGGAGGTCGAGTTTTCCTTCCAGATGTAGATGCATGCTTGATAAGGCAGAAAACAGACAGATGTGCCTCTATGCACCAGGGAAGAGGTGTGGAGAAGGAACGGATAAAACAGTTGAGAAAATTCCATTAAGCTGTAGTGAAGTACTTTTGGAAGCAGTCCCAGTTAGGAAATTTCTCATGAGCAAGCAACTCATAATTTAGACACAGACTTTAGACTTTAATTTTGGTACCAACCTAAACCTACCCATTATCCTCATCAAGTTAAAAGTGGACCAGCAATTTGCACACAGCCAACTTGTTGAATAAAACCATCTTCCTAAAAGACTATTAGTTACCAGACTTGGACTTTTCTTTTAAAAGTGTGTTCCTAAGATATAGCCTGCTTTTACTCTGTTAGTGCTCTGCAATGAGAATCATTATATAGAATCTATTTCATGAGTAATAAAAGGCAAAAATACTACACCCCAGAGAAAATGCCCACATGTGCCATGTGTTTTGTGTTTCTACAGTAACTTTTGTTCATAGCCCCCACTTATGTACAAGTGCAAATAAACACAAATTTTAATAAAATTAAAAGAAGCGAACACATGTGCATGTGTGTGTGCACGTGCACAAACATGAGGGGGAGAGAGAGAGAGAGAGAGAGAGAGAGAGAGAGAGAGAGAGAGAGAGAGAGAATTTAAGTATTTCTCATGAGATATTGAACAAACATTTATAGAATACTTAGAATGGGTAAGACAATGAACTAAATTCCGAGATTATAAGATAAAAGTCTTGTACAAATGATTTATAATCCAGTAGGATAAGCGATGCCTTGGCATGCATAGTAAGAAAACTTAACAAAGAAAAGCATGATCCAGGAAAAACGAAGTCCTTAAAGATAAGTCTGCCTGAATTTTGATGTACAGGAGGAAACAACAGGTAACATGCAGTAGCATAAAAGAGAATACTCCATTCATAAGTCATTGGCAGATACAGCCAAGATAGAAAGGCAGAAGTTTAACATATTGTTATTGTTTTACATCTTAATAACAATAATGACTTGAGGCAAGAGCTTAAGATGGAGTTAAAGAGCAATTGAAGTCAAGAATCAGAAAGGAAATCCAGGCCCTCTCTCCTTCAGCACTCTTAGAGCCTGTGCATACCTGCTGGACTTTCAAAAGACATAGCTTCCCTGAAATGTATATATACTAACTAAGAGGAGGGCCTAGGAATTGGGAGACACATAGTTCTTAAAATGGAAGGTATTTGTGCTGGAGATGAAAGCAGTTCTGCTAGGGAAAGAGATGTGCTTACATGTACAAAGGAAAAAAGACTCCTGGTGACAAGGTGAACAAAGGCAGTTCCAGCTGGAGGAAGGACACTTGGGCGCACAAACAATGCATGGTTCTTAGTAACTTTTCAAGCAATTTTGCTGCTAAGATCTTTGGCACCCGCTGCCATGCTGTGTCTCCGTGATTAAAACCAACAGAAAGCAAATTTTAAAATGGATTTGTGCTGTTGTTTCTAACAAAAGGAAAATATCAGAGTAGAACTCTCCCTTGTGAAGGGTGAACATGCAAGGAGGAAGGATAAGTTGTATGGAGAGATGCAGAGATGTGAGGGAAAAGGAAGGAGGGTGAGGACATAGAAAAGAGACTGACACTCAAGAGTGGCCAAGGCTTTTGTCAAATGCTTTCTCAGCATCTAGTGAGATGATCATATGGTTTTTGTCCTTGAGTTTGTTT
>NW_022196897.1:33387182-33396072 GCF_008632895.1 Mastomys coucha | reverse complement strand
AAAAAAAAAAAAAAAAAAGAGTGGCCAAGGCAACTTAACTAAAGGTGGTACCATTTTTATGGCTCATTTTTATTAAATAATAAGACTTTTTAAAAATTTTAAAATATTAATTTATAAGCATTAAAATGAAAATTTTGGCTCTGGGGAGATTGTTTAGTGTTTAACCCTTTCCTACAAATGTGAGAACTGAAGTTGAGATTCCAGAGCTTCAAAACCAGGTGGACATGAAGGCTTATCTGTAATTCCAGTTTTAGAAGGCAGAAATGGGGATTCTCAGAGTAGGATGGCTAGCAAGGCTGGTCATATCAGTAAGCACTGGGTTTTATTGAGATATACAGCTTCAGTGAATAAAATGGGAGGATGACCAAGGCTGGTTTCATCAATATCTTGCCTTCAAATGCACAAACACATTTGTACACACACAAATGTGTATACATATGCATACAAGATTATATGTACACACATATGCAGAGCACACACACAGGAAAAATATCTAAAGAAAAAATGAGAACCATACATGCACACACACAAATGCATGTACATGCACGTGCACACATACCCAACAAATCTACATAAAAAGAAGAAAGAAATACTAGTTATTTATGTGCCCTGGAAATTAGTGCTTGGTTAGATGAGCATATCGTATTGTGAGTTCTTCCTCCATCTTAACTGCTGAGACTTCTCACAGCTATCATGCTAGAAACCTGCTAATGTGCCAGGCTCATTCTGAAACTCTACCAGCTCAGAGAAACTACCAAAGATCTCACATGTAGGCAACTGTTTCTTTGATAAGAGAATTTCTATCACCCTCAACTGACCCCTGTCCTTTTGCTCTTCTTTCTTCTTTGTCATTTTATAGAACCCCAGCTGAAACTGTACACTTTCTCCAATTTCAGAATCTAAACATGGCTTCCTCAATCACAGATCCTTGACTCATTTGCTGAGAGTAGGCTCAGCATCTTACAGCCCCTCTCCTGTGTTGTTGATTTGCTTGACTCCTCTACATCTAAGGTTCCTTCCTTCTGCATTCCAGGAATACCTTAGATTACACTTACTATATCCCCAGGACTTTTCTAAACACAATAGAGTGTATGAACCATCTGAGATAGTTTTTAGTATATCCCAAGTTTTCTACATGGAAACTGAGACATGGGATGTGTTTCAGATTTTGGTTTGGTTGGTTGGTTGGTTGGTTGGCTTTTGATTTTTACATGCCCATGGCCACAGTACAAAAGTCCTGAAGACAGGATCCAAGCCCAAGCAAGATGTTCTTTATCATCTATTTTCCACACACACTCTATTCCCACTCCAGGTACCAACTTTTGTCTTAATTAGGGTTTTATTGCCATGAAGAGACACAACACTATGACCACAGCAACTTTATAAAACAAACAAAAAACATTCACCTGAGGCTGGCTTAAAGTTTCAGAGGTTGAATCCATTATCATCATGGCAGTAAGCGTGGCAGTGCACAGGCAGACATGATGCTGGAGAAGGAGCTAAGAGTTCTACATATCAATCTGCGAGGAGCCAGGAGGAGACTAGATTCCACTGGGCACCGAGTCTGAGCATATATATGAGACTGAAAAACCTGCCTCTACAGTGACAAAGTCCTTCTTCCAACAGGGGCCACTCTTCATAATAGTGACACTCCCCGTGGTCCATGCATTTAAACACTTTCCTTTGAATAAAAGGAAATGTCATGTCATATATCTTTCTGTTTCTGCCTCTTGCAACCATCATATTCCAGTAGATTTTAATGTATATACATGTACATGTTCATTCTATAATCCCAGGTTTCTTTTAATATTATCACTCTATGTGTATATATTTCCGTTCATAAATTTTCATCTCATATTGGCTTTATACCTTGAGATATGAGCCAATTTTTTTCTTTTTTTTTTTCTTTTTTGCTGAAGATTGCTCTAAGTGTCACTTGGTAAAATCCACCCAAATCTGTTTCACCTCCAATTCTACTGTTCTCTTTGCATCTGCTGAGTTTACCCACTATCCATTGCCATGCTATGCCCACCTTCACCCAGTGCCCCCTCCCTTTAACAAGTTTATTTCTGGTCCCTTACATGTTTGACTCCTTCATTTATACTCCGGAGAGTACAGAGTTATGTTTCATTTGTTCTGTGTCATTCTTTCAAGCATGTCCCCAATATCCATGGTCTCCTCTACAAGCAATGCAAATAGCTCTCTTGTGAAATAAGAGAACTTCTCACCATTTTGCAAAAGTGTGGATAATAAGTCTTGGGGACTACTTCTATGAAGTGCCTAATCCCTTTCTAGTCCAAACATTTCAGATACCACTAGCATCTATCTGTTAATTAGTATGTCTGACACTTCCCCAAGTGCTATATGAGCATTTGTTAACATTCCCTCCTGTGACCATGCACTGTAAATACTGTTCTTTTTGACAAGTGAGTCAAGATAAACTTAGGACAGAGAAAAAGTGAGTAATGTAAACAAGGTTTCCCTGTGAGTGATTGTGCTGCCACAACAACCCTCTTACCAACTATGTTCTCTTCACATCAATAAACATGGTTACAGGAAGAATAGGGGCCCCAAGTAGCCTCTTCACTTACATGGACTGCATTCCAAGTCCTGGCCAGCAGGAGGTGGTGGTTGTTTTTCACAGATAAGAGAAGGCACTGACATTTTGCACTAATATGCATTTTAGAATGTAGAATATCATAAGTTGTTTGTCTACCATCTCACAGATAAGACAAGCAGGGACATTTGGGTTAAGTAACCCATGCAGGTGAGAGAAGAATGCTGGGCCTCAGGAACTCCCTCGCTCCCCTCTGATCTCATAACCTTGATCTGAAGAAGTCATTTCCATTTTCCTAGAGTACTGGGTGGTGAGAGGCAGTCCTCATCATGATATGATCCCCTTTTCAGCACAGATAATGTTATTTCATCTCTCAACATGAACTCTTTCAAGGGCTGTCCACACACTTTGAATGAATATCCTGCATACTAAGGTTATTAGTTGGCCATAGCCCATGCCTACATTTCTTGTAGACAGAATAAATTTTGAATTGAAAGTGTTGTGGGTAGGTTGATGTCCACTGGGATTCTGGCCTTGTTACAGGAGATGGCCTCTTCAGGTTCCATATTCACAATGTTGTGTGTCACAGCTAAGATCACTCTTGTTGATCTTTTATTCTATGTCTCTGTCTCATCCTAGAGATACCCCCTACCTCTTCATCTCTGTCAGTTGTAGATTTCCATTCTTTTTTTCATGGCCATCAAGCCATCTCTCTTGTCCTCATCACACCTACCTTATCCTGAACTCCAAATTCCCTTACCTCCCTCCCTTCCAGCTCTCTCCCTCCATCTTCCTTTTGTGACCATTCCACCTTCTATGTAAGATTCAAGCATCCTTGTTTGGGTCTTTCTTCTTTAGCTTCTTTGGGTCTGTGAAGTGAGTGTAGTGTATGTATCTTGTACTTTTGACTAATATCTACTTATAAATGAGTACAAACCTTGCATGTCCTTATGGGACTGAGTTGTCTCACTCAGCATGATCCTCTCAATTTCTATCCATTTGCTGCAAAATTCATGATGTTTTTGTTTTTAATAGCTGAATAGTATTCCATTGTGTAGATGTTCCACATTTTCTTTATCCATTCTTCAGTTGAGGAACATCTAGATTGTTTCTAGTTTCTGGCTATTATGAGTAATGCTACCATGGATAAAGTTGAGTAAGTGTCTTTGTAAGATATTGGAACATCTTTTGGGTATATGCCTAGGAGTGGTATAGCTGGGACTTGAAGTAGGCCTATTCTTAGTTTTCTGAGAAACTACCAAATTGATTTCCAAAGTGGTTGTACAAGTTTCACTCTCCCCTACAATGAAAAAGTATTCTCCTTGCTCTACATCTTTGTCACCATGTGCTATGTCTTGAGGTTTTGATCTAAGCCATTCTGATAAGTGTAAGATGGAACTTCAGAGTTGTTTTGATTTGCATTTACCTGATGACTGCAGACTTTGAACATTTATTTAAGTACTTCTCGGACATTTCATATTCTTCTGTTGAGAATTCTCTGTTTAGCTCTGTACCCCATTTTATAATTACCCATCCAGCTTTTTAATATTGGTTTTAAAAATCACATGTAGACTCAGCTGTGTATACAGCAATCAATTTATAAACTAAGCTATCTCCTTACTATTCATCCTTCATCTCTTTATTTCTAACCTTAACTAACTTAGAAACTGTCTCTCACAAATGTATGTTAGAAAATAAAAAGCAAATAGAAAAATAATTTTGTCTACTTTGCAAACATTTTACAATTTTTTCTTATTTTGGATGTTATAGCATGTATATCACAATGCTGTATTTATACTCTCCCCTTAAGTTTCTTACTTTTGAACATAGGAATCCTGTAATCTGAAGATCTTTGAGTGGGTCTGTTAGATATAAGATGGATGTCACTGCCAACAGACTAACTTCCTTATAATGCCCAGTGCATGGTAAAATGATACACTTGTAGCATAATTCTCAACAGTTGACAGTTACCATGAATGATAAAGATAATTTCTGGTTATTTTCCATAAAAACAGCAAAAAACCTTGACTCCTGAATTCCTGGGAACTCCATGCGTTTCATAAGAGAGGCATGATTATTTCTTGTTTCATCAATTGACTTAGCTCTCTCATTTCTTTTAGGTCATGTATCAAACCTTCTTATATCCCACAGTTGGACAGTTGATTTGTGAACTCCTCACTGCTCCTCCTAGTCAAAGGATGAAAGTCAGCTTCATTGCTTATCATCATGGCTTTACTGATTCCATAATTCTAAGAATAAAAACTCAGTTTGGCAAGAAAGATTGGTGACAATTGGATGTGAAGGCTCCTTTACTAACCAGTGTCTCTTAGGGAGTGGCATGTCTTTTAAAATGTGGGACTTGGTTGAGGAAGTAGTTCAGGTAGGTATGCTATAGATGGGAATATTGGTACCCCATTCTTTCAAATATTGCTTTCTGGCTCCATGTATTGATCACCCTCTTCTATTATTCTTAATAGAAGAGGCATCCTTAATGCCTTGATACTTTACCATACAACAGTCTTAAAGGCAAATACAGCAAAACAGACAACGGTTTGACACGTGGAAACTGTAAGCCAGGATGAAGATTTTTATCATTTTCAATTGTTTTTCTGAAGCATGTTGAACCAATGTTAAGATTACAAAATCTTCAACTCACACTTTAAATTGATTTTTCCACTTTATTGAAAACTTAGATAATTCTACATCTTTTTTTCTTTTCTTCTGTGGTTATGTTGTAAGAACATGTCCATGGAACTGTTTTAATAGGTATGCCTTTTGTAGGAAATATGGTCGGAATCTGTTCACTGATTCATGATGACTTTTTAAGTAAGCTTCACAACCCTGCGGGACAAACAAGACATGGAAGAACAGGGAAAACCCTAGGGGGAATATTGAAGTCCTATTTTCAAAAGGATTAAGTGAGAGTCATGGTCTACAATATTTCTACCCAGTCATGACCTTCAGAATACAATACAAACAAACACAGTATTTTTAACTTAAACTACACCAAAATTCCTATTTTACTAACATGTTTGCACACTGCATGTGTGTGTGTGTGTGTGTGTGTGTGTGTGTGTGTGAGACAGAGAGAGAGAGAGAGAGAGAGAGAGAGAGAGAGAACTGATACTGACAGACAGAGACAGAAACAGACAGGGACAGAGAAAGGCACAGAGAGAGACAGATAAAGAGAGAATGCCTTTAGTTTTCCATACATTTAGTTTGCTTAAAGATTTGTGTCACATAAAAGCATGTCCTAAGCAGAAGCCACTGCTGGGTTTTTGGATGGCTGTGTCCTCTCAGCACGACATTCCAAGGACATACTGCAGGGATACACAGGTAGGACATTCAAACAGGACAAGGAGCTTTGTATTTAATAAGAGTAACACAAAACAGTAAACCCATTTCCTCCTCCTTCCTTCTCCTCTTCTCATTTCTTTCTCTTTTCTTCCCTCCCCTTCCTCCCCCCTCCTCCTTTCTTTCTTTTCTTTTTCTTTTAAAACTTTATATTCAACTCTCCTTGTCCATTTGGGGCAGTAATCGCTTTACAAATAGAATCTCTTTTTCAGAAATAAGACATCTAATCAAAAAAATCCTACCTTTTGCATGATAAACAAACATAATATTCAAACAGTAAAGAAAGAAGGCAAATTACTTCTTTTCCAGAAATCTCGACATACTTTATAAGTAAATCTTCAGAATTCTTTTCTCTGAGATAAAGCACCTTATATTATTGTTTCATTTGAACATTTAAAAATTGAAATAAGTCCAAAAGTATATATTGTTAAGATGTTTAAAGGAGAGTATTACAGGTCTTCAAAATACTTTTCAGGTTTTAATATTTTTAAGATTTGCTACTGTTACAATTGAACACAATGTGAGAACCTTGTTGAATGGGACACCACAATTGAAGATTCCCTTAAGAAAAATAGTATTAATCTATTTTTACATTATTTTGCTCATGAGGAATGTGTGTGTGTGTGTGTGTGTGTGTGTGTGTGTGTGTGTGTGTGTGTATGTGAATGTAGGTTGTTCTATGTGTGTTTTGCAGAGCCTACAGGCATCATGATCCAGTGGCTTCCTGGAATACACCTATATCTTTCTTTTTGAGACAGGATCTCTCACTGAAGTTGGGACTGACTTGGCCAGACTTGATAGCTAGAAATCCCTTGAGATCTTCCTCTCTTTACCTCGCAGCAGTAAGACTGCAGGGCTTAGCCATCATATTGGCCTTGATAAACAGGTGCTCAGAGTCCAAGCTCAGGTCCTCAAACTTGCATAGGAAGCACTTTAATCACAGAGCCATCTCCCCAAATCCCATGAAAACACTAGTATTATTTTACTTCTAAAATTATCTAAACACCTTGAGAAACATTTTATATATACTACCTCATCTACTCTTCAAATTTTTCTGTGATGTAATTAGACATGTAATTTGTCTGTATTGGTTAGCTGGTGACTGTCTCTGCCTTGGAGCTAATTTGAGGTCTATTTTGCATGGCCTTTTAAATCTTTGTTGTCATCTTGGATATTTCTCTTACAAATACATATTGCAGATGCAAAAACCAGGATTAACTCCTTAAAGCAGGCTAAAGAAAGACTTTGACATTGCCATATTATAGTTAATGGCTGTTTAATTAACAAAAAATTAGTGTGCCAATCTTACTCATAAAGGAGAAATTTGTATTTTAAAGAAGTAAAGATAGTATGACCAAGTAATATACTTAGCATGGGAGGTCTTCAGGTAAAGATGCTAAGGCTGCATTTCCAATGATTAGACATATGATTTGATCTAAGTGCAATGAATACATAAAGATAGAAAATGTCAAGTGAAACCTAACCTTGTAGCTATATTTACAAATGTAACTACAATAATTTTATAAACACTCTACTGTATATGCTCTGAAATATTAGCTACAACATCTCTATCACTTACATATAATAACAAAGATAATTTCATAGCCACAACCAACTCTTCTGATTTCATTGTACTCTTCCAGAATATTATGATATTACATCCTTAATTCTGACTTTGGGTATTTTTGTTTGTTTATTTTTCAAATTAAGCAGAAGCTTGCTCAGTTTTTCAAAAGTACAACCTAGCTTTGTTCAGGATAAGAAGATTTTCTGAGGTTAGGAAGAAAATCTAAATTGTAATTATTCTAAATCTTTGCTAGTTATCTGTTTTTGTTACTGTTCTACTGCTGTAAAAGATACCATAAGGAAGATAACTCACATAAAAGAAAACATTTAATAGGGACTTGCTTATATTCAGAAATTTAGACCATTATCATCAGGGTTGAAACATGGCAGCACACTGGCAGACATAGTGCTGGAGAGGTAGTTGAGAGTTCTACATCCAGATCTGCAGACAGCAGGAGAAAAGAGAGAGCTCTTGGGCTTAGCTTGAGTATCTGAAACCCAAAAGCACACCTCTAGTGACACAGTATAAATGATACGCATGCTTAATGTTAGGGAAAATTTCCACAACATAAAAATTTTCAAGATCAGCTTCTAAAACTTCTAAACTTTACAACTGATTGTTAAAACTAATTGCATAGTGTGTATGGCAAAATATACTAAATGTATAATTTAATCCACCACATTGAAATCACTACTTCTGTTCTCTTAGGTATACACTAAAAGTTTTAACATGTGCTCATCTAAAAGTCGAGAGTGCTGCCATGAACTGTAAATTACATAAACCTCTCTTTTTAATTTTTTTAAAAGTATACTATGGCAAAAGAAAACTTATGAATGTGTATATGCAAGCTAACTAAAACTAGCAAAACACAATGGACACACTATAGATGCAGAAAAAGTTCCCTACTTCTACCAAAGCACATTTTTCTGCATGCAACACTCCATTGTACTGTCAAGGGCAGGATGGGTGGTTAAGACAGTAGACAATACCTGGGTTAGGCCAGATAGAAAAAGGAAGATGTGACCACCTAGCAAGTGCTGGTAAATTTTGTAGTTTCCTTTTATCCCCTACCGATAAAGAAAGAACTAAAGAAGGGAAGGAGAAAAGAAAGAGAGAAAGGAAAGAAGAAAGGAAAGAAGAAAAGGCAGAAAGAGAGAAAGAAGGAAGGAAAGAAAGAAAGGAAGGAAGAATGAAAGAAAGAAAGAAAGAAAGAAAGAAAGAAGGAAAGAAAGGAAAGAAGGAAGGAAGGAAGGAAGGAAGGAAGGAAGAAGGAAAGAGTGAAACAAACAAACAAACCATCATGCATAGGAAGAGGCATGGCCATGATCAAAAATGCATCCATGTGTGGTATAGCTGGTTCCTCCGGTAGAACTATGTCCAATTTCCGGAGGAACCGCCAAACTGATTTCCAG
>NW_022196897.1:33375406-33386264 GCF_008632895.1 Mastomys coucha | reverse complement strand
TAGAGGATTGTAAATTCAATCATCAATAGGAGGAGAGGACCTCGGCCTTGTGAAGGTTCTGTGCCCCAATGTAAGGGAATGCCAGGGCCAGAAAGTGGGAGAGGGCGGGGTGGCAGACATGGGGAAGTGGGAGGCAACAGGGGTTTGTTTTTGTTGTTTTTGTTTGTTTCTTTGTTTTTTGGAGGGGAAACTAGGAATGGAGAAATTTACATGTAAATAAAGAAAATATCTAAAAGAAAAAAAGTAAATAAAATCCCCCTTTGCAGCATTAAAAAAAAAAGTGTTAAGGACATGACATGATAACAGTTTGGAGGTTCATCCAAGCAGCATGGAGATGGTGATAAGATCTTGCAGTAGCTGCCTGGGGACAGGCATTGCCCTTGAAAAAGACAAATCCCAGCTCAGTTCATAGCCACAGTTCTGCCTCAGAGAAGACAGAGCTACTTGAAAAGAGAGCTGAGACGTGAGCTTTTATCCTTAGGAACAGACACAGCGGTGGTCAGCTGCTATGATCTTGCTTCTCAGTGTGCAATGATCAAGAAGAACATAAATAAACTTCAGAGAAAGAGGAGGACAGGTGCTGAGATGCTTGATATAGATCTGAGGTTTGCAAGGGGGTTCTCTCTGAAGGTCTTGAGTTATTGAATCAATATTTTCAAGTCTTGGGTCAATTTATTTATGAATAAAAATATTATGAAATAATGTTTTCATTTTCTAAATGAAAATATTTTCTAAATTTTCTAACAGGAAAATATCTCAAAAATTTGTTGTCACTCTTTGTTCTGAACAGCAAAATGATTGGGCTATCCTGTCTAATGCCTCCTTGCTAACAGTGTCATGCTCCATCAGGTCACCCTTCCTAAGAGCATTGCCCATTCTGGAGCAGGATTGGTAATACTGCCACATTATATCATACAGAAAGAAGGAAAGAGAAATGGAAGGTGGTGAAATCTGAGCTCATAACCCATCAGCAACCTTCCCAAGACTCTACTCATTCTAACCTGTTACCATGGACATGAGGACTGCCTGGGTGCCGAGCTACACTGTGCTGAGTGTGAGGAATATCATTGAACAAACGCAGAGACAGGAGACCGCAAGCATCTTAGAGCTGAAACAATTCATTTTGGTAGAAAGGAGAGTGGGTGGAGAGAGAGCTCCATCTGGGAGCCTCGTGATGACAGTGCCACAATTTGTAAGAACTTTAGAAATAACATCCACAAATTGAATTTGAGGCATTCTCATAACAGCCACAGGGAGCCTTGGAAGGAAATTTTAGCAAAGAAAACAGAAATTGGAAGTGTCCTCAGGAATATATTTGGCTTGGACTAGAGAGAGACTAGTTTGAGCATAGAGCTCTGTTTGGACTCCTCAACAGAGGCCCAGGTAGAAAAAGATGGTGAATCATACTCAGAAAGACCAGATATAAGTGAACCCTGACTAGGACACAGGAGTACACTGGAGGGAACAGAAGAAGGAAAAGAGTGACCCCCACCTTTCTAGTGCCAGAACACACAGGAATTGTGACTTTGGGAGAATGAAAAGAATTACATTTTAAAATTACATCTTCTGATTTGGAGCTAAAAGTTGTAGCTTCAATAATCTGCCACTGATCCTCCTCTAGTACATTATTAATTGTTGGAAGATTCTGCATAGAGATTGGACATTGTATTAAAATTGAAGTGTGCAAAGTACAAAATGCCCTAAATTATCACAATGAGTAAATCTAATTGACATCAATTAACATCTTGAATTTCCTTCCAAAAATTGATGATCTTGTTCTTTCAGAAAATATTTTTCAAATATGCAGACCATTTCCATCCTTAAAAAATGTTTTCTAAATTATATATGTGCATATATGCATATCTGTTTATGTAATGCATAGTTTATTAATGCATAGCTAGCATTAATAGCATTACCAGTCTCTAAACAATATTTTTGTATCATTTTCAAACTCTCTCCTTACTATTGAGAGGCTTTTCAGCAGGATACAAAATGTATTGTGCATTCTTTAACTCCAGACTGCAGGAGTGCAAAACTATACACTGCTTCCTTCAAAAATGAAATCTTCACTCACAGATGTACTTGTGCTCTCCTTATGCCAAGATGAGACAGATGTGGCTCTATTCACTCAGGGACAGGTGCTATGGAAAAAGAGATAAAACATTTGGAGAAAGTGTAAGCAACTACATTGCTGTTGCTAAATAAATAAACTCTCTGCCAGAATTAAAAAAAAAAAAACTTTGTTTGCTTATTTCTACTTATTCCTTCTTAATGTTTATTTTAAGATTTAGTGGAGCTGAGGTCATTTCAGCTTCACTTATCTGTACAGATCAAGTTACAATGTACATGTATTTGAATAGGTTATATATGAATGAGTAGTACAAAGCCCTATGTGCCATTTTATACCCAATTTCATTCACTTAAAGCAACTGCCCTTCCTTCCATAAACAGCTCCAATTCGCACAACTTCTAATAATATCATCTTCACAATCCTTAAAAGCAGCATAAATTGTGTAATTGAGAAGCCAGTAAAGTTCCAGCCATTTGAATAGGGGAGAAAAACAACTGCATATTTTTCTAAGAAGCATTTTGGTGAGCTGCAGACCGAGAACAGTGCCGGCAGAAGAAATCTGCAGCTGCTGGATTAGGGCAAAGAAACAGAAAATGATTTTGATTTTAAAGATTCATATTAAATCTGATTCCAAAAGAAGGATCGGGTGGGCATAAGCAGATGGGAGAGGAAAGGCAAGTGGAAGAGATGATGTTGATTTTAAATGTATTCAATCATATTGAGAGAGAAAGAAGAGAGGAGTCTGCAGCTGGGCTGAGGAACTAAGGTGGGGAGCTGTGCTAGAATATTGTCCCAGGAGGACCAGGAAATGTGTAAATACATAGAATTATTCTACAGTGTGACAGGGTTGTAAATGGAAAAAATGCCTGCCAGTGTATACATAGAAATAATAATATTGACTATTAGTAGGGTTAGGAAATAGACTCAGATTCATACTCAGATCAGAAAGTCAATAAATTGTTGGATATGAGTATCATATACTAAAGATTCACTCTGCTTATCTGATTCTTCTATTATATGAACTATTTCATATCATTCTTTAATAATCAGTAAACTAAAATATACCAGGCATTAACATGCTAATGAATATAGTGCCCTACTGAATTTGTGATTCTTAAAGTAGTATATAAATTTTCAGAATTGTGGAGCATTCATATTAGGGATATAATTTGAGGTGGGTTTGATATATTTCTAGAATGAATGTGAAAATTCATCTATAAATAGTCACTAACCTGAGTCTTATATGTGGAAATTTTAAGTACATCTGGAGCCTGCAATAGAGCCTACAATACTCTGAGCATATACTTTTGATTTTTTGTTTTGGCAAGTTTATATTTTTTGGTTTATTTTCTTTTTATTTGTCTTGCAAAATGTAGTTCAATATAATTGAACTTCGGTTTTTTGTTTTGTTTTGTTTTGTGAGTTAATGCTGAATTGCATGTGTTAAACTTCCATAGACAATTCCCCTAACAGAGAAACGTGGTTACTACGCAACTTCACTGCTTTCTGCATTTCAATTGGGAAAGCTAATTGCTTTTGTTTCTTCATCTCAAAGTTTTAACTTAAAACCTGATGTTATAGATTCCAGGTATCTGAGATCATTTTTAACAACACTTACGTTGATTTCTTACACTTCACTTTACAGAACAGAAAGCTGAAGTCAGCCAGCACGTCAGTGAAGTAACTTATAACTAAAATTCAAATTCATGCTGCAATAACCAGGGAGTTACTTGCTTTTTACAGAAAAATGCAAGCAAAAATAATTTCCACGGTGCCACATTTATTTTGCTTGGGATTACTTACCATCTTGAGATAGTGTTTGTGAGAGACAATTTAATATTAGATCTAATTCTTATATTTGTAACAATATGATTTCAGATATAATAGATATTTTGTCGATAACTAGCAATATCTTCTTTTTAGTAAACTAAACTATTTCAGTTTGGAACAATGCTTTAAAAAAAAAGACTGAGAATTCACAATGTTCTCCAGACTTAGGAGCATTGGTAGATTATAGGGTAGGAGGAATTTGGCACAAGAGTCATTCTTTAGTTGTTGCTATTTGTTTGTTTAGCCAATCTCCCTCCCTAGGAGGTGCCTGTATCTATGCTCTTCAAAGCTTGACCAATGAATCCAGCATAATACAATATTTCCTTAAGCTGCAGAATACTCAAGGCCTTAACTGGTTAAATACAAAGGAGAGATTTCAGTTTGTCTAAATGCCAGAACGCACGCAAACAACAATTATCAAAAGCATAAAATTCATCTTTATACCCATCCAGAAGCCCTGAGTAGCAATGGGCGCCCATTGTTCAACGTCACTCCATGTGCTTCTAGGCAGCTCTCTTAGAAATATACTCTTTATTTTATTTTTTTCCATACAATTTCTGTCAATAACAGTCTTGAAAGTAGGTTGTATTTTTCCTTTTCAGTGAAGCTGGAAGAAGCAAGTGTATATAAAAAATACTGTTACTTCCTTACATTTATATTTTGTACAACCCAGCATTGATTTGCTCCTTATTTAAGCAACATTTTCTTGATAAATTAAAAAAGCAGCAATAGCCATTACTGCAGGCTATATACAGCCTCTAATATCACTTAAGCATATTACAGAATATAATATCTGGTACTTAACGACTAACTTGCATATGAAAGCTCACATAATGTCTCATAAAACCCTTAAAATGGCTTCAGTTTAAGAGTCTCTTTAAAAAAAAAACACCTTCAGGGAATATTGTAAATGAAGTAGCACTCTAGCCCTGGAAAAAAAATTCACACACTTGCAGAAATTTTTAATATAAATTGAACACATTAAAAATTAATTTTGCATGACCATTTCGCATTGCGGTGCCAATGCATAGTTAAGATAAGGCCTTAACTCTTCTTTGTTTAAAGTAACACGGAAGCTCTTGGCTTTCTCTTTTCTGCTTTCATCTGTACGTAATTATTATTTTCATTAATCAGAAAACGGACCCCCTTTTTTCCTATTCTGACAGTCTCAGCTGGAGTTGAAAGAAACCCTACCTGAGTCACCAGGGTAACTTAACCATAAACTTCTAGGCAACTCATTAAAGGAAGGTGTGAGCTGACAATTAAGAAAGGTAGGCTATTCTCCCTCATCCCTTTAAGTCAAGGAGCTCAGAGCCAAGCTTAGTCTTCAGAAAAGCAGATTTCTTCTGGGGAGACCTGCATAGCTGTACCATCCTTTGCTCTTCCCAGACCGTAGAGTGGAATCCACTCATGTAGTCTAGCTGCATCGGAGACTCTCCTTCCTTGTCTGTGTGTTTTAGCTTGATCATTAACAAAGAAACACAAAATAGATTTTTTTCTTTTCGTTAACATATTATTTGTTGATGATGATAACAGGGGGCAAAAATAACAACCAAAGGCATTCTGTTGTATATGGACAGATTTTTTTATTAGTCTCATGGCCACAATTTTACAACAAAATTCCCCAAGTGTTCATCAGTTGCAATAAGACATTGACTGATATCTTTCTTGGGAGAGAGCTGGCGCTGCATGGATGTGACATTCAGGAATTTTCTATGGTTCTGATATGAGCAGGCAGTACATGCCAGTGGGAGCTTGCAGAGAGTCAGTGGGGAGATTCACCGATTCCATCTCAAGTGATCAATTTTAAAAAGGTGGGGAAGGGTTGACCTAAGAAGGAGCCCCAGACCTGAGGTCAATAGTGCTATATAAATCTGGCAAATGAAGAGATACAGAAACTAAGAACACATTTCACTGTTCAAATGAGAGATTTTATTAGGTAAATCTTAAAGCCTGAATTTGGAGAGCAAATATTGGGCTTCTGTCAAAAATTATTGTTGGTCATACCTGGAAGAGGACCGAGAGTTTTGGATATGAGTATCTTTGTAGTTTCCCTATTCTTCTAAAATCCCCTTTGAAATATTACAAAGCATTCCCAGTTCTCTCAGTTCATAGACGTCATGCAAACACAACATGAGGTACACAGTCATTCAGACTCTAAAGCCTTTGAGAATACATGCCTAGTTGTGCTGACTTCCACAGAGATATTAGACTCTGGTGATATTATATATTGAAAAACATCATTTCAAGTATAAAAACATGGTGAAGTTGATATGTCTGGAAGAGTTGAAAAGAACAGTCTAACTTCTTTCCAGAGCGTACACCTCTTCTACCATGTGCACTTTCCACAATCATAATGTTACCCTCCACATATTGGGTGCCTTGGGCTTGTTCTGAAAATTCACCACCCACTTTTCCATTGAAACGCTTCTGGCTAGACAGACTTTTAGCTGTTAGTATATGGCAAAAACAGTCTTTTACTTTACAACTTTATTTGGATGAGATGTGTGAGTCCAGCTTAGTTTTTTTTTGTCATTGTTGTTGTTCTTCTTTGTTCTTTTATTTGTTTGGTTTATTTGTTCTATATAACAGAAAAGTTGTGATGAGTAAACCCTGGCAAAGTCTAGATACTCTATAATCCTGAGAGGCTTCAAGGTAACACAGGATCCACATGTACACCAAATATAAATGTGTCTACAGATAAACACACCCTTTAGGAGTCTCAGTAATTTTGATATGCAGGTTTGTGAATAATTTCAATCTCTCTCTCTCTCTCTCTCTCTCTCTCTCTGTGTGTGTGTGTGTGTGTGTGTTTATTTGTCTCCGTATGCCTTTCTCTGTGTCTCTCTCTAGGTATCTAGCCCTCTCATATATGTATATGCAAAAATCAATGGGAAACTATTTAAGCTCAAATTTAAAACAATTACATGAAATTATTTCTCAATATCCATTTATTTCAGTGATGACCTAGTACTAAGCTATTCAGCTCATAAAGAAAATGGAAATACAATAATCTATATGATTAAAAGTACAAGAAATGTTTAATTAAATTATTGTGGAAGGTGAACACGGTAGAAGATGTATACGCTTTGCGAAGAAGTTAGACTGTTCTTTTCAACTCTTCCAGACATATCAACTTCACCGTGTTTTTATAGTTGAAATGATGTTTTTCAATATATAATATCACCAGAGTCTAATATCTCCATGGAAGTCAGCACAACTAGGCATGTATTCTCAAAGGCTTTTGAGTCTGAATGACTGTGTACCTCATGTTGTATTTGCATGAATTCTATGAACTGAGAGAACTGGGAATGCTTTGTAATATTTCAAAGGGGATTTTAGAAGAATAGGGACACTACAAAAATACTTATATCCAAAACTCTCTAATGAAACATATTCATGTGGCTTTCTTGAAAATGTTGATATAGGTGTATAAAGGATATATAAGAAGGGCTTTAGTTATCTCCTCCTCTATTCTTCTGTGATTCACAAGTAATGAAAACAATATCACAAATCATAATCCTCAAAATTCATACATGGAAGTACTGAAGTTCTATCCCTAAAATACTATGCAATGTGGGAATATCATTGCATGTGGTTTGTTATGATTGAGTGAACTCAGCATTAGTAATGTTTTTATAAAAGGGAGCAAGGATTGAAGAATTATCTCAATGGAAAATAGCACTTGTTATTTTTTTTTTTTTAGATGATCTGAGTTTGGCATCCAGTAACTACACTGAAAGGATCACCACCACTTTTACCCCAACTCCAGAATATCAGACACCTTCTGGCCACTGTGGGTACTCATATATATATATATATGCATATACATACACAAATGCACATATATAAAATATATAATAAGATACACCTTAAAAACTAATTAAAAGTAAGAAGGGCACTCAGGACAGAGATATTCAGAAAGAAAGAATGGTGCTTGTAAACATAAAAGCAAGGATAAGATTGATGAGTCTACCAGTCAAGAATAAAAATATTCACAGGCAAAGCATCAGAATATATGTGAGCTGTATTGTTTTCAGAGGAACCTACCCTGCCCATGCCTTAATCTTGCACACTGCTAAGCCTCAAACTACAAGACAATACATTTCTGTTGCTAGAACTTACCAAGTCTATGATAATTTATTAAAATTTCTCTTGAAATTGGATATGGGTGTTTCAGACAGATGAAAAATCTGTATCACAAGAACATAAAGACTTTGAAGAAAGAAATCAAAGAAGACCTCAGAATATGGAAAGATCTTCCATGCTCATGGATCAGCAGGATTAACATAGTAAAAATGGCCATCTTACCAAAAGTAATCCACAGATTTATTGCAATCTCCATCAAAATTGTAACAGTTCTTCACAGAGATAGAAAGAATAATTCTCAACTTCATTTGGAATAAAAAAATAAGTACAGGGTAACAAAAACCATTTTCAACAATAACATCTCAGGGAATCACCATCCCTAACCTTGAGCTGTACAACAAAGCAATAGTGATTAAAAACCAAATGGTATTGGTACCGAGACAAGCAGATAGATCAATGGCGTGGAATTGAAGACCCAGAAGTAAGCTCAAATGCCTATGGTCACTTGATCTTTGAGAATGAAGCCAAACTATCCAATGGATAAAAGATAGCATTTTCAAAAATGGTGCTGGTTCAACTGGCAGTCTGCATGTAGAAGAATGAAAATTGATCCATTCCTATTTCCTTGTACAAAGCTCAAGTCCAAATGGACCCAGGACTTCCACATAAAAGCAGTTACACTGAATCTAATAGAAGACAAAGTAGGAAAGAGCCTTGAACATATCAGCATGGTGGAAAATTTTCGAACAAAACACTAATGGCTTGGGCTCTAAGATCAACAATTGACAAATGGAACCTCATAAAATTGAAAAGCCTCTGTAAGGCAAAGGACACTGTCAATAGGACAAATTGGCAACCTACAGATTTGATAAAGATCTTTATGAACCTTACATCCCAATAGATAGCTAAAATCAAAAACATACAGAGAACTCAGTAAGTTAGACTCCAGAGAACCAAATAACACTATTAAAAAGTAGGGTACAGAGCTAAACAAAGAATTCTCAACTGAGTAATCTCAAATTGCTGAGAAGCACCTAAAGAAATGCTCAACATCCTTAGTCATGGGGGAAATGCAAATCAAAACAACCCTGAGATTCCACCTGACACCAGTCAGAATGGTTAAGATCAAAAATTCAGGTGACAGCAGATGTTGGAGAGGATGTGGAGAAAGAGGAAAGCTTCTCCATTGCTGGTGGGATTGCAAGCTGGGAAAAACACTTTGGAAAACGATCTGGTGGTTCCTCAACAAGTTGTAAATATCTGAAGACCTAGTTATACAACTACTGGCCATATAACCAAAAGATACTCCCATATATAACAAAGACACATGTTCCACTATATTTATAGCAGCCTTATTTATAATAGTCAGAAGCTGGAAAGAACCCAGATATCAACAGAAGAATGAATACAGACAATTTGGTACATTTACATAGTGGAACACTATTTAGTTATTAAAAACAATGACCTCATGAAATTAATAGGTAAATGGATGGAACTAGAAAATATCATCCTGAGTGATTTAACCCTGACAAAAAAGAACACACATAATGTGCACTCAGTGATAAATGAATTTTAGGCCAAAAGCTCAGAATACCCATGATACAACCCACAAACCATTGGAAGCTTAAGAAAAACAAAGACCAAAGTGTGGGTGCTTCAATACTGCATAGAACAGGGAACAAAATAATCCCAGGAGGTAAAGGGAGGAAGGGATCTGGGAGGGAAAGAGAAAGAGATTTAAAAAGGGGGTCAGGATCAGGCATGGGAAGAAGGGACTGGAGAGACATACAGAAGGTCAGGAAATTGAATAGAAATATGTAGCAGTGGGGGATGGGGAAATGGGGTTAGCCACTAGAAAGTCCCAGAGGCCAGAATCTCCTAGGACCCAATATGCAACCAAGGGGAGATAAAAACTTTAGAGATTACCTCCAGTAGATAGGCATGGCCCTTAACTGAGGAATGGAGACACCCACCCATCTCAAAATTTTTAACCAAGAATTGTTCCTGTCCAAAGAAAAGACAGAGACTGAAGGAAAGGCTATCCAGAGACTGTCCCATGTAGGGAATCCATCCTATCTGCAGACACCAAACCCAGACCCTATTGCTGATACAAAGAAGCACTTGTTGACAAGAGCCTGGTATGGCTGTCTCCGGAGAGATTCTGTCAGCATCTGACTAATACAGATGCAGATACTCACAACCAATGTTTGGACTGAGCCCAGGGACACAAATGGAAGAATAGGGGAAAGACTGAAGGAGCTGAAGGAGATTGAAACCCCATAGAAAGGACAACATCAACTAACCAACCAGACCACCTAGAGTTCCCAGAGACTAAACCACCTACCAAAGTATATATATGAAGGGATCCATGGCTCCAGCTACATATGTTGCAGAGGATGGCCTTATCTGACATCAGTGGGAGGGGAGACCCTTGGTCCTGGGGAGGCTTGATGCCCCATCAAGGGGGATGCTAGAGTGGTGAGGTAGGAGTGGGTAAGTGGGTAGAGGAATATCCTCATCTAGGCAAAGGGGAGAGCAGATGGATGGGATATATAGAGAGAGAATAAAGGTCAAAATAGCATCCTTTATGGGATAACTTAATAAAGAATCAACAAAAATGAGCAATATTGAAACTACCTTTCACTGACTTTTCTTTTTCTTCAGTAGTTCTTTTGATTGATGGGGCAAGGATGATTATCATCATTGCAGAAGAAATAGAAGCCCCAATTCACTATCCATCAAGAACAGAATCCATGTCAAAGCACTTAGCAAATATCTGCTAATGATTAAATAGAGAAATGAAATCCAGCAAAGGCAAGAAGAAGAAGAAGAAGAAGAAGAAGAAGAAGAAGAAGAAGAAGGAGGAGG
>NW_022196897.1:33353216-33374928 GCF_008632895.1 Mastomys coucha | reverse complement strand
GAAGAAGAAGAAGAAGAAGGAGAAGAAGAAGAAGGAGAAGAAGAAGAGGAGGAGGAGGAGGAGGAGGAAGAGGAAGATTAGAAGAAGAAGAAATGCTGGCACTACTTGTTAAGACTAGATAACATATTATATAAACAGGGTCAATATTGCTTCCAAATATCATGCTTTTAATAGAACTCTGTGAAGGAAAAGTATAATTAGGTTTAATGAAACACTGTAATCCTAAGTAGGTAGCAATGCACTGTAAAATATGTAAATGTTCAAAGAATTCTATGATCTGTCTGCTCATTACTAATTATTTATAGAATTCTATAAAATAAAATATAACAACTGAGCAAATAGAATTCTAAATGAATTAGAATCTTGGAGAATCATCTGAATACTACAATATGTGACCTGGTCATTTATATGTTCACTGAAAAGAAGAATGTGATTTATACTATAGAGGATGGGATGATTTATTTCCTTTTCTGGTGCTTTTCTGATCTTTTGATTTTTGTTAACAGATAGATAGATTATATATATATATGAACATATGGCCCATATACCAACATATAATCACATATGCACCTAACTATATAGCCATGGGCAATATGCCAGAGAAGTCTGGCACCTAGTGAGCACAAGTGGATGCTTTAGGGATGAATCTAGAGTGCTTTCTACATCCCAGTGGGCTTCTTTAGGAAACAGAAGCATGAGCATTCTCACCCTGCTTCCTCCAGCTAAACACTGCCAAAGTAAACATGTGGTTATTAGTAGAACCATCCTTCTTTTTATCTTCTTGCATTCTTCCTTTATAGTCATTATAGACAAAGGAAAGGAAAATAAATCAACCCTTCTCCTTAATTATTTAACAATGTAAAGATTTTCTTGATGAGAACTAATATAAGTGGATTGAGGTGAGATAGGATTCCCATCAAGACTAACTATGTCCATCCATTAGAATTGTGTGCCATGTCTGAAATTACAGAGGCATGTAGTAAATTTAATCCTAGAGATAAACTAAGAAGTATCTTTACTACCTCTAATTCCTATAAGACATTCATATATCATAAATAAATGACACAATGGAAATAGCAATACTTCAGTAACAAATAGCCTACATCCAGTCTTAATCTATGGCATATGTAAAAGGTTTTGGGGATTCAATAAAAAAAATACATGCTACACTATTTCTTTGATTTAAAACTTGAAAAGTATATGGGCATTAGTCAGAAACACCAAAGAATATGAAGTAAAAAAATGGTCAAAGAACGCCCTTTTAAATCAGATTTTAACTAAAATAATACAGTGTTATTTGTACCAGTAAAAACAGACTTTATTTTATCTATATCAGAAAAGGATGTAGGAAAAAGAACGTTTTGAAGAGGGAAAATAAAATGCCATTCATAAATACACATATTTAAGGTGACAAGCTTATGTGGATGTGAATGTGAGGGTGGTTCTGAATAAGATTAACATTTAATCAGTATAATAAACAAAGTAGCTTGTCTTGCTAATATAGAAGAATCTATTCAGTCCATTGACAGTGCAGAGAAAATGTGGCCTTTGTTATGTTTACACTCAAAGTTAAACTGAACTACACTCTTGGGTGTCTGAGGTTCCAGGTTGATGATAATATACATAGATTCATTCATCTTATTTTAATTTTTGAAATTAAATTTAATTGTGATATATCTTTTAATTTTCTTCAACTCTTTCAGTGCACCCCTTTTCTCCCTCCCATATTAATACCCTCTACTTCTTTCATTGCTATTACACACACGTACACTCACACCCATATACTCCTAAATAAAACTGCTCACCTTGACTTGTTTAATCTCTATGGCTTTGTAAAATAATTCTGCATAACTTGTTTTATGTTATATACCATTGTGTTTCTCTAGGGAACACAGACTTATATCTATGTTTACACACATATCAGTGATTTTATAACTTTGAAATTTCATCAGATAAGACCAACAAATCACTGGACAAATGTGTATTGAAAAGTGAAAAACCTGGAGTTTTACAGAATATTTTACAGAATGTTGAGAAGGTGTTTTTAATTTATCTTAAATGTTATTCATTCTAAAATAGTGAAACAAATGTTATAACCTGACTATGCAAACTTTAACTCTTTCTGTTAACTGACATCCATATGTGTTTCTTCATCAAGTTCTTCAGGATTAGAGACAAAATACAAAATTAAGGAAACAGTGTATCATATTTTCTTTCATGACATTTGAACCACAAATATAGTTAATCTAATCATATATTACAATAAACATAAATGGGCTGTATAAAGTCTTGGGAATCATAATAAACATCCTAAACAATAGGTGGAAACACCAAATACAAGAAATGCCTTATCATTGTCTCAAAAGTGAGACTCAACAGAACAAAGTACTTTAGGGACCAATCTCAAAGTCTAAAACAACATTGAAGTTGGTGGATGGTTGAAAGGAAACATTGTGATTCAGATGGTCAGGGCTACTGCACATAGTGATTTTGACAGCATGCACAGAACCTATGCAAGCCTAAACCTTAATTTTAAACAACTAAAAATAATTTTAAATTTACATGATTTAAAGCTAAGCTCAAAGAGGAGCACACAATCTCACCCCTGAAGTTGGAGTAACTGGCCATTGATAGCTACTGAGAAAGGAACTGTTAGTCTTTCTTGAGACTGTAACCGTTGTTAAAGCAACCATTCTCTGGGGAAGGACAAAACATCCAAGAATATTTTGGGCATTTCAAATTGGTCTTGAAGAGTTAAACATAAATAATAGATTCAAAGTTGGGTGGTTAGGAAAAGTGGGATGGATTCGAAAGAGTTGGGAGTGACTATGATCAAAACATGTTGTATAGGTGGTGGCACATGCCTTTAATCCCAGCACTTGGGAGGCAGAGTCAGTTGGACTTCTGAGTTCAAGGCCAGCCTGGTCTACAGAGTGAGTTCCAGGACAGCCAAGGCTACACAGAGAAATTTTATCTCGAAAAATCAAAATAATAATAATAATAATAATAAAAACCAAAAAACTAACAAACAAACATGTTGAACGAAATGTGAATATCTCAAGAACAAACAATCAACAAACAAAAACTAAAAACAGAGTTAAGACAGGAATGTGTTCCATGAGTCAACTTTGATCCCTTCCCATGCATGCCTTCCTCTTAAGTCTTTGAAACCTTCCATCTGAACACTGAGGATTACTTGTACTTATCAGTCACCTCGTAACTCTTCACTTTTTTCTTTGAAAATGAATTTGTCACACATTTTAAAAATACATCTGAAGATGTAGGGAATGTTAAACAAAACATGTTTTCTTAATCACAGTGGAAATCAGGAATGATTCCACTACCATTTCATGCTATGTATAATTCGTAGGGTACAAGGAATTGGTAAACTATACCACTTCTTGCTAAATGGGCAGAGTTTGACTCCTTTTAAAAAGGAATGCTTCATTTCTTCTTACTGAAAGCTTTAAATACTCACTAAAGGACAGGCTCTTACAAAACAGAATTAGGACTGGTCCTACCTTTCCCCCATGTTCCTAAAAGACTCAACATTTTGTGGTAGGATAAAGATATGTAAAATAATAGACTTAAATTGTGCATAAACTGTAATAAAATTTGTATTAGAGGGTACTCTTCTTTGTATCCCTTTCTTTAATTAACTGCCAAAATTGGGGATCCTCAAATTGACAGTATATTATACTTATCTGAGAAACTTTTGTTTTAAAAGGAGGGATTGTAGGTCAGGATAAGTTTTAAAAGTGTACCAGATGATGACAATGTTCACCCAGAGACAAGAACACCTACACTGATCCAATTGTTGCTGAATATGCCTGGTAATACCTGGGAGCTCATTAGATGTATAGAGAAATTAGTAATTTGTAGTCAACTACTTCAGAAACTATGAAATACGTCTGGAATCTTCAAAACTAGGAAGTAAATTCTTTAGATTTTTCCCTGTTACTTTAATACATAACTACCTTCAGAAATCATAGACTATACACACTATGTCAAGTAAAAAAATGTGATATTCAAGACAAATAATCAAAATAGAGAATGTGGAGGTTTGCACACCTCTTATTATTGCAATAATAGTGCATTGGGATTAGACATCATGTTATCAAAATATCATGATCAAATGTTACATATTCTTGTATATCCTTTCATAAATGTGGTATTATACCATGTATTCAACTACTGCACTAGCTTCAAGAGTCTTTCCTCTTTAGAGATACTCTGTGCATCTCTCACATGAAGTTAAATGTTCCATTCTCTCAGTCTGTCTTTCCATACAAAACTCCATTATGTAATCTATTCCCATAGATTCTTTTCACATTGGCTCTGTAGAATATACCATGCTTTATGCATTTCAGACACTGGATCCTTACTATATATATATTTTTTTTTTTCAGATCACAAGAGCTATGTAATATATGAAAAAAAAAACAGGAAGTTTCCAAAGTGATGGCACTTTTTTATTGGATATTTTATTTATTTACATTTCAAATGTTATCCCCTTTCCCAATTTCCCCCCAGAAACCCGCTATCCCATCCCCGTCCCCCTGCTTCTATGAGGATGTACCACTACCCACCCACCCACCCACCCACTCTTACCTCTGACCCTCACATTCCCCTACATGGGGGCATCAAGCTTTCATGGGACCAAGGACCTCTTCTCCCATTCATGCCCGACAAGGCCAACCTCTGCTACATATATGGCTGGAGCTGTGGATCCCTCTATGCATGGGGCACAGAGCACTTTTTCTTTTGACACTAAAGTTTTAGCAATAAAACTGTATCTTATAGTATCTATCCAAGATCATAGGAATAGAGGAAAAGAATCAATGGCACTGTCATCTTCTGCAGTGCCCCATGCTTTTTCTGTATCAGAGAAAACTAGGAAAAGAACAAGTATAGTGACTTTAGAAAGCTTCATCATTCCACCCTAAGCCTTGCTGGAAACAATATGACTTAAGCTTTAGAATTTGAATCCTAGCTTCACTAAGTTACAAGTTCAAGTGTAGAATACTCCTGGTGGTCAAGATGCCAATTCATTACAAATAAAAGCATAGCTAATACAAAGAATTTTTTATTATTATGATATCTAATTTATGTACAACTCATCACATAGGAAATCAGCTTTACTATAAATCCCTTTAGAATGTTATTTTTATGCCCTACTCTTATGATGCAAAGTGAGAGTGATTCCTTATGAAATTCCTTGCCATTGATGCCTGCCTTATTCCCCACTAGAACCACTTTTTCACAAAGGTTGGCATAGTATCCAAATCATTCAATCCCTGTTACTACCTGAATTGTTGAAGATGTAACTGTTTTGGATGTGTGTCAGATATAAACACTCAATATATATAATATACTCTCAAAACTGTTGTGAAAACTTTAGGATGGATAGGCATTTTCTCTATGGGATGAAAAAATTATGAAAATATAAAGGTCCAATTTTCATTTATGAAATTCTGATATTCTTATTTTTATCTGATACTGGAAAAATAATATTAAATGGATACACAGTAAATTTGCAAGCACATGGATAGAACTAGATATTATCATCCTGAGTGAGGTAAACCAGACCCCAAAGGCCATGCATGATATGTACTCACTGATAAGTGGATATTAGCCATAAAGTACAGGATACACAGTACAGGATAGCACAGTCCATAGACCCAAAAAGTTAAATAACAAGGAGAGCCTAAAGGCAAATATGTGAATCTTACTCACAGGGGAGATAAAATAATCATCATAGGCAGATTGAGGGAACTGGGTAGGAGAGGGGATAGAGAGGGGGATCAAAGGGGTCAGATAAAGGGAGAACTGGGAATAGAGGCCAGGGAGAATGAAAAGAAATCAGCAGTGGGGAAGGGGGTATCTCTAGGACATGCCAGAGACCTGGGATTGGAGAGGGTGATTCTAGCTGGGACTCCTAGCAATGGGAGAGTTGGATCCTGAATTGGCCACCTCCTGTACCAATGCAGGACTCACATTTGAGAGATAAGGACAGCAATCCACTCACAAAATCTTCAAGCCCAAAATTGTTCTTCCTATAAGAAGTGCAGGGAGAAAGAGATTCCCCCCACCTCCACCCCAAGCAGCTGCAGATTTGCATTCATTCTCATGGCTCTCTGACTCTCACTCCTGTCTCTCAGCATACATACTTGATCCTGACATAGCCCCATTTCCCTCCCCTTCTCTCTCCCACCAAGTTCCCTCCCTCCATCTGCCTCCTATAACTATTTATTCTTCCTTCTAAGTGAGATTCAAGCATCCTCACTTGGAATTTCCATATTGTTAACTTTGTTGGGTCTATGAGGTATATCATGGGTATCTTCTACTTTATGGTTAATATCCACTTATCAGTGAGTATATAATATGCACATTCTTTGGGTATGGGTTACTTCCCTGAGGAAAATTTTTCTAGTGCTATCCATTTGCCTGAAAAATTCATGATGTCCATGTTTTAGATAGCTGAATAGTATTCCATTGTGTAAATGAGCCACATTGTCTGTATCAATTCTTTTGTTGAGGGACATCTATGTAACCATGAGGTCCCATTTATCAATTGCTGATCTTAGAGCATGAGCCACTGGTGTTCTATTCAAAAAATTATATCCTGTACTAGTGTGTTCAAAAAAGGCTATTTTCTACTTTTTCTTCTATTAAATTTAGTGTATCCAATTTTATGTTTAGGTTCTTGATCCATTTGGGCTTGAGTTTTGTGCAGGATGATAAATATGGATATGCTGACACTACTAATGAGACTCTATTATGCTTCCAGACATGAGCCTAGATGAACTGTCCTCTGAGAGGTTCCACCCAGCAGCTGACCAAAGCAGATGCAGAGACCCACAGCCAAACATGTGATAGAGTTTGGAGAATCTTGTGGAATAATTGGGAGAAGGATTGAGGAACCCAGAGGGTTCCACAAGAAGACCAATAGGGTCAACTAATCTGGACACTTAGGGGCTCCCAGAGACAAAACTACTAAACAAAGGACATACGTGGGCTGAACCTAGCCTCCCCTCCCAAATTATGTAGCAGATATAGAGTTTGGTCTTCATGCAGGTCTGCCAACAATTGGAGAAGGTGTGCCCCTGACTCTGTTGTATGTCCATGAATCCTGTTACCCTAACTGGGCCACCTTGTCTGTCCTCAGTTGGAGAGCTTGTGCCTCCAACTTCAGTGATTTGATGTGCCATGATGGGTTGGTATACAAAGGAGCCTCTTCATTCACAGAGGAGAAGGAGAGGGAGAATTGGGTAGGAGCTGTAGGGGTGACTGGAAGGAGAGGGAGGCTACAATTTGGATGTAAAGAAAATAAATTAATTGAATGAAAACAAAAAACAAAAAGAGCTTACTCAGATAACTTCCAAAATAGGTATAATTTTTAGCAGTTCCTAATGTATCATTCAAGTCCAATGTTTTAATACAATATACTCAGACTTCTAATTTTCTGTTTCTATGTTTTGTTTTACTTTAGTAAAAACAAGAAACACAATCTTGGAATATTCTGCTAGTATCTACTTCTCCCCTAATTTAAATGCTAACTGAAGACCTTTCACACAGTCTTGGGCTTTTCCTGGCATTCAACTCTCCAGTTTCAGATGCTGATGTTTCTTTCAGACTTGCCTAATCAGATCTTGGCCTCCTTTTATATGAACTGCCTAGATCCAGGGATAAGTACTTGATCTAATTTTGGCCTAATAGACAATAAGTTTATTGCAGATGTTTTTGCTTGAAAATTTGAACTGGGAATCATTTTTTCAGCTACAATTTTTGAGAACATGAAATATGGGGAACTGGTGGTCACTGGACCATTCTAACTGTAAGAATATACTGACAGTGAAAACAATACAGAAGGAAGCATCACTAAGACACTAAGACGTGGAAATCCTACCAAGAATGGGAAGTATTTCAAAAGAAATCCCTTAGGGACTTCTGATTTATCACACACACATACACACACACACGCACACACACACACACACACACACACACACACACACACACACACACACTGATAATTTCCACACAATATGTTAGATATAAGATTTGAAGTTTTGCAGAGCAGTAAGATAAACATAGTGATCTAAAATAGCATTACAGAGCAGAAAGGCATCTATAATTTACTTAAGTATGCTCTGACATACTCAAATGCTCTGGACAAATAAGGCGATTACAAAAAAAGTTTCTTTAACTGAGGTACTAGAATGCATCAACGGAACTTGGTAAGAGGAAAAGCTATAAATAAAGAAGCAAATATGAATGGATATGAGTTTTTAAAAGATCTTGGTAGTGATAGAAAGCCTTAGATAGTTTTATCTAAATGTGTTTTGACAATGACTTAGAATCAATAGTTGACTTATAATTGTGTGTAAGAATACACACAATTCTACACAACTCAATTGCCTTTTTTAAACTTTTGCTGCTGAGAATATCAGTTGCCATTTTAATCTAACATTAGTTATTAGGAGGTAGAAGTAATGTCCAAGCAGATGGTTGTCAGTAAACTGATGACTACAGTTATGGATGTGTGTCCAAATACAATCCTCAGAATTTGGTATGCTACAGAGATTCCTAAATGTGACTGCCAAAATAAATCTGGTCTGGAAACTAGTTTTGAGGATTTTACCCTCTTAATTTTCCCCCAGCATTTTGAGAGAAACCTATTTGTAAAAAATTTCAGTTTATTCACAGATATAGACAGTTACAGTATTCGTTAATGCAACTTTCAAGTTTCTTAAAGTCATTGAAGAAAAGGTATTCCAATACACACCTCATGTCAGTTTCACCAATCCCATCTAATATGTTTCTTTATTGTAAAAGTATCTTTTATTCACTAGATGTAATTGTCATCTTAGAGGCTTACTGTGGAATAAGTTCACCCTTTCTTGCTTGTATTTAACTCTAGCTGGTGGTTCAACTCAACTCTTCTGGTGTAAACTCTTCTTCAAGCTGATTGATTCAATTTGGCTTTTCTCAATGTCTCACTAAATTGTTCTGCTTGGCCTCAAGCTAACGCTGGCAATTTGTGCTAATTTTCTGGATCCTCATCCTTCTTTTTCTCTAGCTTCAACTGTCTCTGCTTACTTGCACTGCACAAACTGCACAAACTGAAAAGAACTCACACAGACTCAAGTGCATTGCACACTCTGAACTGCCCCAAATTGCACTGAATGCACTCAATAGAATGAACTGATTCTACCTACTCTCTGTGCTACTCTTAAGTAGCATCTCTTTTTTCTATTCTCATGAGAGTTGGGTGTGCCCTATCTGATTCATTCTGTCAGTCTTTCTATTTATCACTTTATCTGCCCTCTCAACTAGAAGTCACTTTCAAGCATGACTGCTTCCTTCTACAAACTAACTTTACCTTCATTGTTTGGGGTTAAAGGTGTGAACTAAGGACATACCTGTATCCCAGGCAGAGAGAGTAAATGTGTGTGTTATGGGCATGTCTATTCTAGCCAGATCACACAAACCTGGAGTGTCTTTGCATGTGATCTCTTATGGCCATGTTACTAGGCTTAAGATTCCTCTACACATTATTTATACAAAAGGAGTTTGCAATCAGTGTTAGTTTCTTACTGTCATCTCACTTTCATTAGCTTCCCTATATTGGATAATTTTTGTGTATATTATCAAAACAGGTGATGGAGTATTCCATGTCCACCAGTTCTTCTGTGAGTTTTGTCTCACATTTTATTGGTACACACGCTGCCTTTTATACAGGAAGTGGTGCTCAGGGCCTCAGTCATTACTCAGCTTGAACTTATAATGCTTGTTGATTGTCAAAACATGTAAAAAGTATGTTAGACTGACCACAGAAAAATGTCCTCCTCTACCTGGTATTTATAAAGGCTTACCTTAAAGGCAGGCAACTCCTCTAAATTCTCTAAAATGTACTCAGCATTAAACTTAAGAAGATTACACTCAAGAGTTCACCAGGTAATGGTTTCCCCATCACCTTTGCAGAGAGTCATTTCCTTTGGACTATATCCTTTGATAAAACGCAGAAGGCACTGCTAAAAGCTGAATGTTGAAAAGCACACAACTGTGGCCATGATGATGGTAAAAATGAGCACAACTTCCATCATGTTACACAGCATTTAGAAGGACTTTTGAGAGGGCAAACAAATAAATTATGCTTTTACAGTAGCAGAAGTCATTTCCCTAAGCATTTGGCTTGCTCTTATGATAGCAAATTTTTATTCAGCTTTAAGGTAGATGTCAGGTTGTCACCTCTGCAGTGAATTAGAAACATTTATAGATGAACTTCCATAACTTCAATAAAAGTCAGAGATGTTGCAAAAGGTCTCAAGAGCATGGCTTCCTAAGCAAGACTTGAACAGTGAGGACACCAGTGGGTAAGCAATATGTAAGGAGAAAGCTCATGGGGTTTCAACCATAGTCAAAGAACCAAGGATACCTAAGGAATGCTGAGAGCTGCAGAAATGGTCTTACTTAAGGAAGAGCTACCAATTTGTTTGTGTATGTGTGTGTATGTGTGTGTGTGTATAAATAATATATTGAATATATTATTATATAATATTATATTATTATATTGAAATATATTATATATACACATATATACATTGAATATATACTGAACATGAAAGAAAAAATATGTATAAAAAGAACTAGAGGAAAGAAATGGAGGAAATAATATAATTTAGTTTCAAAATTAATAATTAATTAACAAAGATGTCATCACTCTTTGGTGGTTAGACATAATCTTAATTCTGATAAATACCCACCTGGGTTGTTTTTCTGGACACACAATAGAATTGGATAAGCATAATATCTTCATTCTTCGCCTAGAATACTTGTGTAGGAATGACAATAGCTACCTGAATTTCAGCTCAATAGATACATATTGAGAATTAATTTGCCAGGCTCTGTGTGAAAAATCTGAAGTTGTCTATGCTACATTTAATCATGCTCTTAATTTTACATTTGTCTTTGATTCTTGTTTTTATTTTTATTCCCCTCTGCTATATTATCTTCAGATTATTCAAAAGTCCTGGATATATACTTTTCTGTTGACTTAGAGTCAAATTTACACAATGTGAAACAGCTAATAAATCCCTATTAGGGTTGTAAAAGGTGAGGGTCCAACTGGTATATATGCTATCAAATTTTCATATAAAGCTGAATGGTCCTTGATATTAATGACTTGGTCAAAGTGTGCCCCAGGTCCTCAGGATACTTTATGAAAAAGAGATTTGAAGTGGTTTTGTTAAAGGTAATTCACCTACTCTTGAATGACCCAAGGAAATCTGTGCTCTGTATGCTAGCTTTGTCAGGAGTCTGTCTCTGTCTATCTCTCTTTCTCTCCCTCTCTGTCACTTCGCCTTAAAGAACACTCTCTGAAAGCTTATGTCCAGTGCCCATCTTACGTGTTGTGCTCATCCCAAATGCTAATTTTGCATATGTCTTTGAGGATGGGGTGTTTAGGGAGCTTTTCTTTTTGCTTTGAGCTGCTAGAGTTTGGGGAAAGTGGGACGTAAAGCCCTATGGAGAGATTTTTTTCTTTCCCTTTTTTTTGTCAAGCAATAGAGAGTATTACAATGATTTACAGAGACATGTTGAAAGTAAATTATGTTGTAAATGTCTGTCCCTTGGGCCAGCTAAGAATCACAGGGAAAAAAATGCAAAAAGTTTGAAATTCCCAAAAGTGAAGGTTGACGAGAAAATATGGTTTTGTTTTTCTATGAGTAAAAGTAACTTTTATGTTGTGTTTTCCCATGAGAAATTATAAACTTTCAAAGGAATTTTAGTCTCTTGCATGCACATATAAGAGCAATTTATCTGGGACTGCCCCAGTGAAAACAGTCCTCAGACTTACAGCCGTTAGAACTAGAGCTGAGTCTTTTCAAAACCACTACTTCTTATTTGTCCTTGGTGTCTCATCTTGTCAAAACATTTACTCAGTCTTTGAAGTGCTACAAGTTGGAAACATGTTAATAATATGAAAATGCATTTGTGCCTCCCATGTGGCTGCAATTTTTGAGGATACTCATAACTTACTTAATGACTAGTGAAAACTTTGCAGTAAGTATAATTATGCAGAAGGACATGGCTTCCAATAAATGCAACTTGTCAATGGGAAAAAACTGCTAAATGTCACCAGTGGATCTTACCTTCTTTGGAGTTTCTTAAAGGCTCCCACAACACCGTCCATCAAAACTTTCCTCCCCCTCTTGACTCACCTATAAAGATAAGCTGATAGAAATTCTTTAGGTAGATGGACATTTTAAATAGCTCAATTCTATTTTGTGAATATAACACAATTTTCTTCTCCAGATATCAAGATCCATATTTACTTCAGCCTCACTTTCCTGTTCTGGATTTTTTATAGGACTTCATATATTTTTTATGTCCTAAACCAAATAAGCAGTACAAGTCTCAAACTACTCAGCTTCCTTCTCAACTAACACTCAATTTCTACACTGTTGTTTACTGTTAGCTCATTTTGATCTTTACATCTTTAGAGTCACTCTGTGTGTCCCCATCTCCAAAGTTCTCCTTTCCAAACATTCAAGTTAACTTCAGTATTTATGAATCCTCTTCATCAAAATAAAAAACTAGCCTATCTATCCCACAGCAGAAAAATTTTTCCAGCCTATGTCATACCAGGGACAATGAGGATGCATAGTGATTCACCACTCCCTGACTGTCACTTCAGTATTTGCATCAAAACTCCAGTGTGCACAGGCAAGATAAACACCCCAAGTCTCCAGCCCTTCTGATAAAGCACTGCATTCTTAGGGAATTCATCTCTTTCACATCACATCTATTTTTTTTAGATTTTCTACAAATCGACCATAAAATGTTAGGAAAGCTATAAACGTCATAAAGTACATGTGTATCCCATTGACTTAAAGTAGCTGTTCATCATTTCTTCCATATACAGCTTCTGTGACGAACAGAGTGAAATGTAAGCCAGCATCATCCTCATTTGCTAATGCTCTGCTGAATAGGCAGAGACCCTGCTGCCATGCATTGTGTCTGCACCCACCCCTTCATTTTCTCTGCCTGTGATAGACATATCCTCATTTATGGATTAACAAGTATGGAGATCATGTCACCTCCTGACATAAATGATAATATACTTTTTTCTCTGAAAGATATGTTTAGACAGAATAAAATCCCTATGAAAAGGATCAGATTGAGTTGTTGGCTCAATAGAGCTATTCGATTAAACATACCACGGGGGATGCTTCATGGAATGAGAATGCTTAAAGCGAATACTTTATTCATGGAGGGGGAGGGGTCGTAACTTCAGTTATACAACTAAGATTTTTTTTTCCCAAAATGATCAGTTTTTACTCAATTAGATCACAATTATTAAAGGGAAAAGATGAAGGGAATCGTCAAAAAAAGTCCTCAAACACCCTTAGTTTTCTCATTGCTTCCTACAAAGGAGGAACTATTTTTAAATGTTAAAATTCTTAATGTTTAAAACTAATTAATGAAAATAGAACAAATATAGTCCCATAGTTGAATATGATTATCTATAAAGGATTTATCAGGTATTGTTTTTGTTATTCACCAATTTTATTCATGTATACAATACATTCTCATTGGTCACCTGTCCCTTCACCTGCCTGTTGTTGCTCCTCAGTCAATACTAATCTCTGTTCAGACGTTGTGTTTTTGATCTGTTAAGTTAACCAGGGAAATTTCTATGACCACTGGATTTGAATAATCCATTGGCATCTGATGGAGTCCTCAGTGGATTATATACAACAAAATGCACTCTTCACACCTTTGTGTAACTGATTGGTAGCAAATAATTCAGCAGAAAGGCATGGGGCTGGCCCCTCAAGTTCATCCTTCATCCTGTCTTAAAAGTTGACAGGACATTGTCATACAAATCCAATGTAGGCATCCATAGCTATTGTGAATGTACGATTAGAATGTCTCTGCCTTGTTCAAAACATTATAATCCATAGCTCTTCTACCTATTTTACAGCTCTCACATTTCTTCTGTCTTTATTTTCAATATTTTCTGAGCCTTAGAGGGGGGTGATATAAATGACTTGTTCAGGAGTAAGCATTCATCTGCATTTATTCACAATCCTTTGTGTATCCATAAAACTCAGCATTCATCACAGTTCCCTAGGAAGAGAAGCTTCCTGGTTAAGACTGAGAATAATGTTTATGCATGTATACAAACATAAATATTAAGAGGATATAGCTTAACCTTGCCAGTCTTGCCAAACAACAGTATTTATCCATGAGGGCCTAAAATCTCTCTGGATATATATTTGTAGTTTGTTGGGAAAGAAGAAGAAGAAGAAGAAGAAGAAGAAGAAGAAGAAGAAGATTTCTAGTGCCAGGCATAGATTCTGTCCTGCAGAGCAAATCTCAAATTCTATCAGAGAATGTTGGTTACCTCCATAACATAAGTGTCACTGTTGCACAAGAGGGCAAATCTTACTTGGCATGCTGGCCTTGAAGTCTGTAGGATTTACTGGTGCCTCCTTTTCTCCCCTAGAAGCTTGCACAGCTCCTTTGAGGATAGTGAAAGGCTTTTGATGTTGGGTGTGGCAGAACCTTCCTCTAATGAATAAAGATTTCAAGGTACCAATCACTGGGTGAGTAGGCTGGACTCCAGGGTGGAAAACAGGAAGAGGAAAAGCAGGAGAAAGGAATTTCTTATGTCAGACCAGAGAGAGCCTAGAAGCACATGTCAGTAGCTGGAGGCTGTCTGCTTAAGTGGCAGATCTGTCAGAATCTGCCACTGGAGTTCCAGAGAAAGATGTGGCAGGAAAGCATGGTGGGCAAGAGTGCACCCCAGCCAGCCATGGGAATTTGCGAGTGTTGATCAGGTTTGGTTGCAGCCAGCATTTTGGAGAGCCGGAGAGGCAAAGCCATCATGAGTGTAACAAGGCCAGGCTAAAAGGAAAGAATGTGGTTTCAGCCTATCTACTGGCTGGAGACTGACTAAGGCCACCAGCCAGGCTAGTGTGGGATGATTTGTATATTTAACACAACAATTGTGTAAGAAACTTCCAGCCGAATTTTATTTGGTTCTCTCTATATAGTACCATCCAAGATGGGTAACACTTTTAGCAGTGGGGACAGATCATATAGCTTTGGTAGGTAGCTAAAAGCAATGGTAAGAGCATATTTGTTTCAGAGAGAGAACTCTTGTCTTTGTTAACAAATAATTTATAAGAAGGTAGTCCACACCTGGCATTGGGGTGTGTTTGTTTTTGTTTGTTTAATAACTCACAACATTTGGGAACAATTTTTTCAGTTATTTTACTAGTTTATATATGGTATTTCCCCCTGAAATATTTATTTTAATTTACTGTGCCCAATCCCACTGCCTCTCCTATGCTCACACCCTTTCCGATTAAACTTTTACACCTCTAATAGTACAGCTCTCTACTTTCAAATTACCTGCATTCTACTGTCCCCTTTCCCATAGAGCAACTTGCATTGCTGAGAGGTTGCCATACTGAGGAAATAGAGAGTGAAGAAATTACAGACATACCCTCAGAAAAGATGAGATTGGATGGGCTGTGTGCTCTGATGAAGACACATTAGAATCAGCCTGGAAACTGAGTGTGTTCATTACATATAGCTCTATGCACTGGAAAACAATTAGTTAATATCAGTATGAGGTCTGAAGAGTCAGGTTACAGCATACAGGAGCAGGGAGGCACAGTTGATATTTTCTGTACATGGTTTTAACTAAAGGTCACATCAATATCTGTACTCTGGCCAGGGGAAGGTTTTGGCATTCCTGTGAGCTTAGTCTGGAGAAGGCCTTGCATCCCCATGTGTCTCAGTCATGAGAGTCCTTGACAGCTATGCTCATGTCAATAATATACATTCTTTCAAGGTTTCATTCACTCCCATAAATGACCTTAAGGTATTTTCCCAAAGACATTTTTTCTTCATTCTTGGTTTCTTTAGGTGCCATTTTTATAGTAAATGACACAGAGATACTGAAATGATAGAATACAAAGGGGGGAAGAGGGAAAGAATGACATGTATTCTTTGCTTCTTTTCGTGGCACCGAACTGAAAAACAAACGTGCACACACATGTGGCCACCAACACATATACACATGGGAAGAAGGAGAGAAAGGATGAGACAGAGGAAGAAGGAGAGGAAGAAGGGGGTATATGGAGAGAGAGAGGGAGGGATAGAGAGAGGGGGAGGAAGGGAGGGAGGGAGAGAAAGAGAAAGGAGAGAGAGAAAGAGAAAGGAGAGAGAGAGAGAAAGAGAGAGAGAGAAAGAGAGAGAGAGAGAGAGAGAGAGAGAGAGAGAGAGAGAGAGAGAGAGAGAGAGAGAACAAAATCTTTGACTCTCCCTAGAGATGACATTGTCTTTTAGGGTAATGAGGTAACTAACACCTAGGGATTTTGAGATAGTTTCAGAAAAGAATTATATGGGAAAAAAATCAGCTATGTGATTAGGGAATTATAACACTGGGCAGCCTAAAAAGAAAATTTGGCAAAGAATCTGGAATCTGAATACTGCCAGGTAACTGATAATGTTGTAAATCATGTCTCCTTAATGAAATCCCAACACAATTCTGGACTGCAAGGCTCAGTGAAGTTCCCTGGTTGGCAAATATGTTGATGTAGACATCATATATCTAGATTCTGCTGGGGAAGGTATGGATGGGCCTTGGTGAGAGTGGTCAATATAGACCTTGCAGTGTGAGTCTCTACTTTTGGTTGTTACTGATTTCTAACATTTACAACAAAACTGCAATTAGCTCAGTAGTTTCTACCGCATATAAAATCTGAAGAGATAATAAAGATCCTTGAGTTAGAGGAGGTCATGTAGGACTGTGTCCAGTCTACAAGTTTCTTTTTCATCTTCACTTTTTCTCTCTTTTATTTTGCCTTGAGACACATCTCACAGAGCCCAGACTGTCTTTGAACATAGATGTTGATGAGTGCCCATTTAAGTTAGTTGTTCATTCTCGTAATTTGTGTGGCTTTTGCTTATTATTCATAACAAGTATTGGTCTCTATATCCCTTCATACCAGACAGGAAGATAGAAGTCTCAACTGGTTTCATTAAAGTCTTTTTATCTTAATCAGTTATTTTATTTATTTATATTTCAAATATTGTGCCCCTTGCCCTGATGTCCCCTCCACAAATCCTACATCCCATCCCCTCTCTTTTGCCTCTAAGAGCTTGCTCCCCCTCTCAAATCTTTATTCATTTTAATTATATGTCATTAACTAAAGATGAATGGTTAAGCACTTAGCAGGATTTATCTTTTTTCTTATTCTAAGATATATCACTCTTATGCATATTTTCTCTAAGAACCGTAAAAACTTGTTTTCCTGAGAAAATGTTCTAAATATTTTTCACTAAAAACTTTTATTTATCCTATTGACAGTGTCCTTTGCCTTACAGAAGCTTTTCAATTTTATGTCATTGTGTTTGTTTTTATATGGAGGTCCTTGATCAACATAGACTTGAGCTTGGATGGTTTTGGCTTCATCTTCAAAGACCACAGGTCTTGAATTGACCATAGGTATGTTGTTGAAAATGCTCTTTTTTCCATTGGATGGTTTTAGCTCCTTCATCAAAAATCAAGTAACCATAGGTGGTGGGTTAATTACTGGGTCTTCAATTCTATTCCATTGATCTACCTGCCTGTCTCTGAACCAATAACATCTGTTTTTATCACTCTTGCTCTGGAGTACAGCTTAAGGTTTGAGATGGTAATTCCCCCAGAAGTTCTTATATTTTTGAGAATATTTTTCATTATTCTAGGATTTTCCTTATTTTGGATGAATTTGAGAATTACTCTTCTGACCTCTGTGAAGAATTGAGTTGGAATTTTGATGGGGGTTGCACTGAATTTTAGATTGCTTTTGATAAGATGGACATGTTTTCTATATTAATCCTGCCTATGCATGAACTTGGGAGATCTTTCCATCTTCTGAGGTCTTCTTGGATATCTTTCTTTGGGGACTTGAAGTTCTTGTCATATAGATCGTTCACTTGCTTGGTTAGAGTCACACCAATTTTATATTATTTGTGACTATTGTGATGGGTGTTGTTTCTCTAATTTCTTTCTCAGCCCATTTATCTTTTGAGTAGAAGAAGGCTACTGATTTCTTAGAGTTAATTTTATATCCAGCCACTTTGCTGAAGTTATCAGCTGTAGGAGTTCTCTAGTAGAATTTTTGGGATTGCTTATGTATACCATCATATCATCTACAAATAGTGATATCTTAACTTTCCCTTTCCCAATTTGTATCCCTTTGATCACCTTTTGTTGTCTAATTGCCCTGGCTATCACTTTGAATACTATTTTGAATAGATGAGAGAGACTGGGTAGTCTCCCCACCTCCACACTCAACTTGATTCAACTAAAGTGGTCTTCTAGGAGCTCACAGAGATTGAACCAAAAACCAAAAGGCCTGCATGAGTCACCTAGATCTTTTACATATATGTAAATATAATTGTGTAGCTTGGTCTTCTTGTTGGACTCCTGATATTTGGAGCAGGGGCTGTCTCTTACTCGTTTGCCTGCTTTTGAGACCCTTTTCATCCTACTATGTAGCCTTGTTCAACTTCAATATGAAAGGAGGTGCCTAGTCTTAATACAACTTGAGATCCCAGGTTTATTTATATCCATGGGAGACTTGCCCTTTTTTATAGAGAAACAGAGGAGGAGTAGATGTGGAGGGCAGGGGGAGGGAGAGACTTGGAGGAGAGGAGAGAGAGCCAGATGTAATATATGAGAGAAGACTAAGTAAAAAGAAATAATAATAAATGCCACTGGATTTGTTTTGTGTTGGCCATCTGCTACTGGGCGTGAGATAAAGTCTACCCTTAAGTGGGTTAGTATGGAAATTCAAAGAAAATCTATTCACACACACACACAAACATACACACACACACACACACACATACACACACACATTCTGTTCATATATTATCTATACTTATATATATAACAGCTACCATAATCACTTCATCAACTACTTGGTAGAAGAAATTAGTCTTATTACAGTGAGCTTTATTGCTTCTTTCACAATAGTTGAAACACACCTCTTAACAAGACAGAGCAAATGTTATGTGATTCCCAACTATAAAAATTCCTAGGCTTTTAGAATGTATGTGTATAGTTTAACTACATGTCATTATTACAATGTGTTTCTATAAAGAATATCTATTCAATTTGGTTTTTCCTGTGAAATGGGTGTCTTACTCCCTCAGTGTTACTGTTATTTTTATTTTTATAAATTATCTACAATCTTAGTCTTGGGTTTCTACAGTATACAGATTGTCTTTTCATTTTAAATTTCATTTTATACATTTTTTCATAGACAAGGTTATAATCCTAAAGTTTGTTTCCTCAAGCTCTTTATTCTACAAATGTGAAATATATATGTATATTATTAATTATAGAAGAAATTCTGCTCATTAACCTTTCCCTACAATGTCATTTGCATTCTTGTAAAATAACATAAACCACTGATAAGACCAAGATGAATATTTTAGCCATCACTCTGATTTAAATTTTACATTAGATATGACAGGATTCATACTGTATGATGAACATATAGAACTTCTTTAAGAAACTTGGAGATGGATATCCACTTTTAACATAGTGCCAAACACAGAACCCTAAAGTAATCCAGTTGCTCTTTTACAACCCAAGATCTGTGAACTCATTTTGATATGTGGTGGTGAGCCAGAGCAGTTATGCCATCGCAGAGAGAATAAATTCAAACTAGAAAATCTCCAAAGGTCTCACATGTGCCTCCAAATCTGTTAGTGATTTTGAGTCATTATTATATTTAGAGTTCCCTGATATTATAATTTCTATTTCTCATAAATTGCACAAGAACATTTTCCTCATTACACATCCAGACAGATTACCAGAAAGCTTACTGGAGTATCATATTTAAATAATGTACTCTTCATATTTGTGCATTCTCTGTGGTTAACTCAAAACACCAAAGCATTCATACCTAAGATGGAATTAATGCATTACTGTTGTAGTGATTTACAATCTGTGCCACCATCAATTCCACAAAGAGAAAACATAAATGCCAAGCTAAAGTGACCCAAATGGAGAAAGAGCCCATTCCCTACTTCAGTGTGATTTGTGATATTTTCTAACTAAACCAATGCTAGCAATGGTATTACATTCAAATAGACATTCCCTACTGGAATGATGACAATTGGCAGGGGCTGGTGTAGGGACAGAGAAAGTATAACATTTGCAGTGTAATTGAACAAGGTTGTTTCCAAAATGGAGAAGCAGCATTTCTCTGCAAAGTAAATTGTGAGATGAGGTGGGCATAAGCCATCATCCTGGGTACAGAAGAGAATCTAGAAATGTCATAAAATCTCTCTTTGATCTGTTGTCATGAGTGTTGGTTGTATGGGAAATTAACATATTTAATTAACTGTCTGACCAAAGCAGCTGTTACCTTATATAAAACCTTGAACATTGATGCCCGGCTTATCCCAATAGGTGTTTGAATGTGCCAGTGGCATTAGACTGATGGTATTTTTATATTGCATGGCACAGCATGATTCCTCCTGCAATCAGCTCAAGTGAAGATCTTCTTTAAATTCTTAGTGAGAATAATATGCTCTGACTGAAACTGCTTAGCAGCACACCATTTCAGGCCAGCTAACAGGACTCTTCAAGCACAAACCAAATAGGTTAAGCATCCCAATCACTCCAAGATTCTCAAAGAACCCCTGCTGCCTGGGAGGTAGAAGATCCAGCCATGTCTCACTCTTCTTCACCACATATTGTTCTATTTACAGTTGATTTCTCATATTTTTGAAAGACGATGATTTGCTTTCTATATTTCTTTTTTTTTTTTTTTTTCAAAAAAAATTCTCAGGCTGCAAAATTTCCAAATGGAATGAAATGTTTTCAAGTCAGAAGTTACTTTCCATTAGTTTGCTAAGTTGAGGGTCCAAAGCTATTGTGAAGATCCTATAAAATAAATTTAATGCATCTAATTTCATGGGGTACAAGGATTGGTTTGAAGAATTTCTCGGAGCAGTAAGTAGTAGGTAGTAGGTATCTTTTCTGACCATTGGAAAAAATGCCTCCTTTACTTGGTTTGTTATTTCACCCATTTATGAGAGAGTAAGGATGAAGCATTTTCTATTTTGGAAAGCTGGAGCTTTGAAGGGCTGAGTTTATCTCTAGCTAAGATGGAAAGCAGAATGTTCAATACCTTTCTCAGGGGGAATGTGGCCACACTGGTTATCTTGATTGCCTGCGCTGCCTTTTTCTGAGTGAATTTGCTTTGCATTGAATATGTCTTCCTCATCATACCTTTGCTACTGGATACATTTAATATTTCCTTTGTGACATTTCTGAAATTCTTGGAAACTCTTGCAAAGTCTGCAGTTCTGGCTGGTACCATATGCAACTTACAAACACTTTGCCAGTTCAGCAACTGAGAGGCTCAAATCCTGATTAGACAGCAAGGCCTCCTCAACATCTATGGGAAAAAGTTAGCAAGTGAGGACTTTTCTTCCTGTATTCTAAGCTGCAAATACTAAAATGTCCAATGATTACATGTATTAATTCATCTTATTTGACTGCAAATAATTTCTCTGAATACAAAACTAACAAAATATAGATATATGAATGACATTTACTTCATTTTAAATGGTCATATCCTGCATTATACGTGCATTTGGTCATAAAAATATACCATATATA
>NW_022196897.1:33337097-33353206 GCF_008632895.1 Mastomys coucha | reverse complement strand
ATATATATATATATATGTATTATTTGTTTTGTATATATCACATACAAAATAAAAACCTTCCAGTCTTAAAGAAAGACAAAATGCTGAATAGGTAAAACATGTAAAAATATACATACTATGTACATAGATACACATAGATACTTAGATATGTAATTATAGATTCTATTTATGATTTGAAAACATAGTAAAAAATCTTTGTGTTTTCTACTAGGATAGCAAAATGTTTCAAAAGTTATGGGTGCTTGCACTTAAGCCTGATGATCCAATCCCAATACCCAGAAATCATACCAGGAACGGTAAGAACTAACTCCCACAAGATTTCCTCTGATCTTCATACACATGTAGTGACACATGTACCTCCATATGTACATACATATACAAATAAGTAAATTCCTAACATTAAAGATATATTACTAAAACTTATGGGGAACCCCAATTTTGTTACATTGCAAATTGTAGAGTGCTTATAAGCCTATGTCATTTTCAAGCTCAATTATAAGTAGAAATGAGATAATCAGGTCACTAAGATTGTACTAGTCTGCAATACATATGCTTTGTTTACTGTGACCATGATGTTTCTGACTGCCACATTTAGACACAATTAATTAGCTTAATTTCTGCTGTTCAATAAGTATGCAAGCATTTTGCTTTGCACTGGAAGGAAAGTGAGGAAGGGCTACATGAAATGCCTCTCTCATGGTACTAATGGAGCAGATGTGCAGATCCAAAACTGGAGAGCTGGGAAATTTGCTGGAAAGAGAAGTTTGATGAACACTTGCTTTTATTCCATGGATTGAATGTCTAGCACTGAAGTAGAGAAAAGTAAATCACTGGTGCCGGATGTCCGGAATCCTAGTAATGCAGAAGGTAAGACAAGAGTTCATGAGTTCAAGAACATCCTGGTGTACAAAGGAAGAATTTGTACAAACATGATACTATATTGTTAATAAAATTTGAATTAATGAGTTAAATCAGGTATTCAGTTAAGGGATCTACACCTTTTCTGTATGTTTCATGTTATGAGTCTGCTAGCAATCTTATCAGTTTGGACAGGTCAAATATAATGAGAGATTATTTTCCAAAGTACTTTGTCACTCCTAAGTGTCAGAGAAGTTGGTGTGTATGTATGAAGATCTTCTCATCTACATGTGTTATAAGCTCTCTTACTCTAAGAGTCTTAAGTCTGATGATCCGGTAAATTCTTTTGGCAGCTGGCAGTTGTTTTCTGAGTCTGAATTTAGCTCAGGCCAGGGATATGCTTTATTTACCCACATACCAGTTTTGTTTTTTATGGCATTTTATCTTATTATTTTCAAAAATGATTACATTTTGATGGTCCCCAATCTTCTGAACTGCCTTTGAAGATCTCCTTTCTGCCATCCTCTTTGGTAGTCTTCATCCCGGAATGCCTCATCATCCTCTTTCCTTAGGCCTGCCTCTCTGCTTCCTGTTTCCATGTCCTGTTGTAAGCTATACGGAATCTTCTGAGGATTTAGACATGCTTTCAGGGAGATAAGAATTACTACTGGAATTCTCATCATCACTTTGCTGCATTTTCCCACCCTTGCACTCCCTCAGAAGTATGACTCTCCTCTTGTCCAGCAGTGGATATAGAACAAATTGCTACAAATACAGTTACTTAGGTGATAATGTGATTGTTCTGATTGTCCACCTATCTTTCTAGTTATACTATTCTAAACTGTTTTTGTTCCAGAAATTATCTGTCTATAAATTTTGAAGAGAGCTCAACCAAGTTTTCTATTTTCCCAGAAAAAAATGAGTAATTCCTGTAGTAAATCAGAAGAGTGGAACTCCGTGCTGTTCCGTTTGCCTCTAGTTATAGAGTCTCTATACTAGAAGCATATTTCATACTAACAACATGCAGCCAAGGTTTAATTTTTATTTGCTTGTTTCTTATTTGGTTTTTACAATTTTTGGATAAGTATATATCTTTATGTGATAATTCATCATTTACAGGTAATCTGAGTAAGAATATTCTATATTTTCTACCATCCCTATCCATTATGAAGAAAATAATAAAAGTCACAAATAGTTAAGAAGTGCATCTAAGAAACTTACTTGTAGTAGAAAGTTACTGCAGCCATGATTCATGAACTAACATTGCTGGTACTATATTTAGTGATGTCTTTCAGTCAGTTCTTGTCCAGAGATGGGTATCAACCTTACATCATATACATATACATCATTATATCATTATATAGATACAGCAGGTTGCATTTATTTATTCATTTGTTTATGTGTATTTAGTTATATAAAATAATAAACTAAAATTATAAATACAAATATAAAAGTCTATGAATTTAAAAGTGGGTAGAATGAAGCACAGGTTGGGTTGGAGGGAGGAAATGGGGATAATGTAATTACATTTTAATTTTAAAAAATAAGAGGAAAAAAGTAAAAACAAGAAAAATGCATTCACCCTTCTTAGCTACCAGATAATGAAACTGCTTTAATATTCTATCTTACCTTAGTCAAAATGACTCAATATGAGAAAACAAACATTTGGGGAACGTTTAGGAAAAGGGGAATCCTCAAGCACTGTTAGTAGGAGTGTAAACAGTTTTAACCACCATGGAAATCACTGTGGTACTGCTTTTAAAACTAGACATAGATTTCTTAGAAATAGGCATATTATCCTACTAAACCACTCTTGAAGATATATACCCAAAGGTTCTGCTATAGAGTCCATGTTAATTCTTAATATGTAGAACATAAAAATAGTCTAGATACTCATCAATTGATAAATAAATCTGTGGTGGATGTACACATGAATTTTAGTCATCTGTGAAAAGTGAATTTATGAAATTTTCATGTAAATGGGTAGAACTGGAGTATATTGAAAGTGAGGTAACCCTGACTCACAAAAGAGACTAACATTGCATATTTGCAAACATATGTGGATCTTATTGACACAGTTCTAAATTTCTGTGTTTACATTGGAGTACCTGTAGAACCCCAAAAAATGGAAAGAGCATTTGTAGTGGAGGCAGAAGATAGATCGTAAGGGAAAGGAGGTAGTAGCAAACACAGATGACACTAAGGGAAATAAAGAATAATGAGAATGCTATCAGGATATTATAACAGAGGAAGGGATTAGAGAGGGATAATTTAATACTAAGGGTATTTCCAAAACTATATGGAGACCTATATATTAACTGGACTTTCCCCTACATATTAGATTGTACTGCTGCCAGAATCCAAAGTTGGCGAAAAAAAAAAAACTCATTGCCAGGTATCGATGACTTTCCTCATGTTGTTAGTCAGAAAAACTTTCAAAACTATGTAACCTATTGTCATTGGTCTTGATTACCCACCAAAACTCTATGACAAGATCTTTTTGCTGGTAACACCACAAACTTCAGTCACAGGGCATGGAGAAATCATAGTAATCATAGCAATTCTGACCAGGAAGATCTTTTCCTCTTGGCTCACATTCACACCACCAGAAGGTACAAAACTCATTGTTGGGATTGTTGGGAGAGAGGGATAAGCACACTCTTACTTAGCTATCAATGCACCAAGTTACAATAACTGTCAGTGTAGCAAGGTGAACTCATTTGTGAAATTGTCACAGGAAAGGTCTTGAGGGTAACCAAATACTTTCTGATAGAAGTTAAGATCCACAGCACAGAAGTAAATCCATATCTGGTTTCATGAATCTGGCCAACAATCTATGGCAGGGAAGCTCATCAGCTATACGAGATCAGTATCACATTGCTTTCTAAATTTATTTCTCTAAACACAGCTTTAAAACTTCATTAAGTTTTTGTTTTATTCATTTGTTCATTTTCTTTAAGGTGGTTAATGTAGAAAGTCAAAAGCAGACAAACCAAAAAGAATGTTTTTGGTGTACTTGGGCAAAAATGTAATGATCTATGTTACAGCACTTTTCCCAAACAAGGTTCAGAGAACATTGGGAAAATGAAAGCCTGAGATTTGAATGAACCAGCAGAAACCAGTATTTTCTGCACATAATTGGATTGTTGCCCTCATTAACTCATATCAGTTGAGGTTTCCTGAACAAATCCTGAATAAGATCAATCTAGTAACTGCTTTGACATAGAGGGAGGAGAGACTTAGACCTAGAATGCCCACCTGAAGACATATTGATGTTTGGTTGTTGCTGTTGTGGAAGGGAATCCTTTTTTTTTTTTTTTTTTTTTTTTAAGATGTGGTCCATGTTAGGTGAACGGTTGTTTACACAATTATGTTTGGTCAAACATGTCAAAAGAGGTAAGACTGAACTAGAAAAACTAATATCACATGTTTTCAATCATTTGTGGATAATAATGTCAAAGGTGTATATTTCTGTGTTTATAATGGAGTACTTGTAGAATGTAGAAAAAAAATGGAAAGAAACCTTGATATTTGTATTCATTTTAATGTTTCAATTGTTTTATCTTTTAGTTTGCTGAGGTTTTATACCTGATATGAATTCATTCCATCCTTTTATCTCTGATATCTTACATGTTGAACTTTTCATCTGAAAGTCTAGTTTGGAATATTTACGTATTTTCCCAACTTAGATCTCTTAAACATCTGAATGTAATAGTTGTTTTAATATTTTCACTAACATTATAAATATATATTTTCATGGTCAGCTTCAGCTGATTGGCATCAAAGATTTTATATAGAATATTCCTTATATATTAACTTTAATTTTGAGGCTTTTCTTAATATGTGTAAATTTTTGAATGCTATATATTTATCATAATACTACACAGAATTTCAAGTTATATTCTAGAAGAGGTGGTTTATTTGAAATATTTTTTAAGTTTGTTAGGCAATACCAAGTAGATATTCAATATATATATCATAATTCTCCAATATTGAAACAAGATTTTGTTAAGTCCAGGCACTGCGTTAAGAAAATATGAAATGCTTTTGAATAAAACCACACAATCCGTGACATACTGGCTAAAGAGCACTAAGCAGCAAGTGTCATACATGAACATATATAGTCAGCCAGGCTGGCTAGGATTGTAAACATGAGTAAACACAAGAGTTACGGGTAAGTATTGATAAAAGGCGTGCAAGAAGTGGGTACAAGTGTGAAAGCAAATAGTTTATATCCATGGTCTTCTGTAACTAATGATTTCTTCTTTATACTGAACTTAGAACACTTTCCTTTATTTTTTCTCTTTCAATTTAGTTACACTGTTAGTGCCCCACATTCATTTTTAATTCCATTCTTCTATTATGTTGGTGTATATGCTTTCTTAATTTTAAAAATACACATATTTGGTTATAATTCAAATATGAAGTACTTAAATGGACTTTGGAGAAAATATGAGAAATACAATATTTTAAAACAAAAAACTTGTCAGACTTAAAGGATTTTGCACACTTTACTTTTTATAGTGGCATGGAACATAGGAATTTTGAAGAAAACATGCAACAAAATGTTTTCCTCAAAAAAATGGAGAACTATACAATTGCACATGTGTGTATTCTGTTTCTAACATAAGCTGGGACACTTTTCACATTTGATTGTTTAGGCCCCAGTAATTTAGCAAATAGGCAAATAACCCCTCTACCATACCACTCCTAGGCCATAAAATTTCAGCTTTTCTTTTAAGAGAAAAAAATGATCAAACATAAAATCCTGGGATAAAACCCACAATATGAAACTTACTACCTTAATGAAATATTAAAATTGCATCAGGAATACTCTTCTGGCATTAAAAATAAACAATAACATTTCTCCCTAGTTATGGTTCACTTTGATTCTTTAAAAATTAATTATTACCTCTTTAAATATTTGATTAAATTAGATTTCAATGGGCTATGGCTACCCACAAAACACATGCTATTGTGTATACATTCTCATCTCAATTCTGATATACTTTGTCATGTTATTTTTTAGTTCTATGATGAATTCCTTGAATTTTACCTCAGTCATATTAAAAATGAACTGAAAAACAGCTATTATTTTCAGTATAAATATTGTATCCTGCAAAGATGTATCATAAAAGATGAAGTATTATAGGAATGCCTAGTAGTTCCTTATCATACATTGTCTGAGTTTCTCAGTCATTAGCAACTGAACTTTCAAAAGTTTCCCCCAGAATTCCCAGGACTCATTCAGCTCAGCTGTCTATAACATACATGGTTTTGAATGCCAAGTCAAACATTTCTGGCATCTATGTTCACATTTTGAAGGAAAATGAGGATGTTTAATATTGTGTTCAGTCTTCCTAGATTCCTAGACATTGACTACTACATCCTATATTTAAAATGTTTCATGTAGCTATGAATTTATCATTATTAGCACAAAGAATGAACAATTTAAGTCACCATTACTTTCCAGAGAACTATCTTAGTAAAATTCATAGTTGACTTAAATTTTCATAACTGTGTATGTTGTCATCCAATAAGCTGCAGCATTTATAGTTAAAGAAAAGAAAAGCTATTCTATTTGATATACAAAAATCTTAGAGAAAAGGAAAAACATGTAGATGTGACTTGAAAATAAAAACTTGTGGGCCTTTTACTTATACAATATCTTATTGAAGCCACTTTCACATAAATCAAAATTTTATCATTCAATGACAAATAACTATTTCTTCAACTTAAACCAGTGTTGCTTTTACCATGCATGTTCCCAACTCTTCTTTCCAATCCGCATTCTACTTTAACATTCAACTTTGCCAATAGTGCTATATTCTCTCAGATTCCTGGGCATGTAAATGGTAGACTTATGCCACCTCTTTACTATCTGGGATCCTCCATGTTTATTCTGTTTTCTTGGATGTTGCCTGAATACCCAGCCTCACTGTGAGAAAGACTTTTGCAGTGATGAGGCAAGAGCAGAATCCATGTAACCGATCTTAGTACTCTGACCATGATGATTGAATAGATTCTCCACTTAAAATACAACAAACTCAAAAAAAAAAAAAAATCACCTGATCATCTCATTAGATGCTGAAAAAGCCTTTGACAAAATACAACACCACACCCTTTTATGTTAAGAGGATTGGAGAGATCAGAAATTTAAGGTCCAAATCTAATTGTATTAAAAGCAATATATAATAGGCAACATCAAAGTAAATGAAGAGAAACTTGAAGCAAGCCCACTAAAATCATGGACAAGACAAGGGTGCCAACTCTCCCTCTATATATTCAATATAGTACTTGAAGTTCTAACCACAACAATGAGACAACAAAAGGAGATAAAAGGGATAAAAATTGGAAAAGAGGAAGTCAAGATAACACAATTTGCAAATTATATGATAGTATACATAAGCAATGCAAAAAAAAAAAAAAAAGTCCAGAGAACTCCTACAACTGACAAACAACTTCAGCAAAGTAGTTGGATATACAATTAACTCATAGAAATCAATAGCCTTCCTTTACTCAAAGGATAAACAGGCTAAGAAAGAAATTTGGGAAACATCACCCTTCACAATAGTCATAAATAATATAAAATATTTTGTTGTGAATATAACAACAAGCAAGTGAAAGTTCTGTATGATGAGAATTTCAAGTCTATGAAGAAAGAAATCTGAAGAAGGTCCCGGAAAATGGAATGATCTCCCATGCTCATGGATTGGTAGGATTAACATAGTAAAAATGGCCATCATGCCAAAAGCAACCTACAGATTCAATGCAATTCCCATCAAAACTCCAAATCAATTATTCACAGAGACAGAAAGAGCAGTTCTCAAATTGATCTGGAAATAAATAAATAAATAAATAAATAACAGGATAGGGAAAATTATTCTCAAGAATAAGAGAACTTCTAGGTGAATCACCATCCCTAACCTCAAGCTGTTCTACAGAGCAATAGTGATAAAAACCACATGGTATTGGTACAGAGACAAGCCAGTAGATCAATGGAATAGAATCATTGGAATAGAATTAAAGGTGCAGAAATGAACCAATAGTCCTATGGACACTTGATCTTTGACAATGAAGCCAAAACCATCCAATGGAAAAAAGGAGAGTATTTTTTAAAAAAAAATGGTGCTGGTTCAACAGGTAGAAAGGATGTAGAAGAAGGCAGATTTATTCACTCTTAATCCTTGTACAAAATTCAAGTCCAAGTTGATCAAGGATCACCACAGAAAACCAAATATGCTTAATCAAATAGAACAGAAATTGGAGAAAGAACCTCAAATACATTGGCACAGGGGAAAATTTCAGGAACAGAACACCAATGGTTCATGTTTTATGATTAACAATCAACAAATAGGACCTCATAAAATTGAAAAGCTTCTGTAAGGCAAAGGACCCTGTCAGTATGACAAAACAGCAACCCACAGACTGGGAAAAAATCATAACCAACCCTACCTCAGATAGAGGGATAATATACAAAATATACAAAGATCTCAAGAAATTAGATTGCAAAGAACCAAATATCCCTATTAAAATGGGATACAAAGGCAAACAAAGAATTCTCAACTGAGGAATCTTGAATGGCTGAGAAGCACTTAAAGAAATGTCTAACATCCTTTGTCATCTGGGAAATGCAAATGAAAACGACCCTGAGATTCCACCTTACACCAATCACTATGCTGAAGATAAGAAACACAGGCAACAGTAGATGTTGGCAAGAAAGGGAAGAAAGAGGAGTACTTCTCCATTGTTAATGGGACTGCAGGCTGGTAAAACCACTTTGGAAATCAATCTGTCAGTTCCTCAGAAAACTGTAAGTAGTTCAACCAGAAGACCCAGCTATACCACTACTGGGCATATACACAAAAGATGCTCCAACATATAAAAAGGACACATGTTCTACTATGTTCTATTTCCAGAAGCTAGAAACAATTCAGAAGTCTCTCAACAGAAGAATGGATACAGAAATTGTCATACATTTACACATTGAAGTACAACTCAGCTATTAAAAATAATGATTTTGCCTTCTGCCCAGTCCTTTCTGCTAGGACAGACTGCTAGCCAGTCTGTATCCCTGAAGACATCATATCTTGAGCCACCTCAGAAGATCCATTGCACTCAGAGCAGTTGGTAAGAACACATCACCCACACTCCGGAAGTCCCAAAGCTGCTGCTGGAAACACAGTGGACTTGGAACCCATCACTCCCCCCAAAAAAACAGCCAGCTGAATGCCACTCCCCTTCTGACTACTCCTTTCTTCTGGGGCAGACTTATAGCCAGTTTATTCCTCTGAAGACACCATATCCTGAGCCATCACAGAAGATCTGCTGCACTTAGTGCAGTTGGACAACTGACATCACAGACTGAGGCATCCCAGGAGATCTGCTGCACACAGGGCAACTGGGCAATGGACACCACTGCCTAAAAACTATTGGGTGCTCTGTGGCATGCAGGGTAACTGACAGACTGAAAGCCTCCCTGGAGTTCTGCTGCACACAGAGAAAAAGAAACCACAGTCTATAGACCCCGTTGGAGAATAGGACAACATCTTGACTGCTCCTCTGAAGACCCAACATTCTGAAGGCTTCCCAGTAGATATACTGCAGCCAGGGCAACAACAGATTGGCAGCTTGTCTGCCCCTCTAAAGAGCCCCTGGTTAGAAGGCCCCACAGGTGGTCTACTGCAGCCAGGGCTGCAGACCTACTAAGAGATCTGAAGCAACCCAGGACAAAAGAGAGGGACTTAAGACAGAGTCACCCAGACCAGGAAACACCAGAGATAACCAGATGTCATGAGGCAACTGCAAGACCATAAGCAACAGAAGCCAATATACATGGGCATAATCAGAAACCAGTTCTCCTACCACAGCAAGCCCTGAATGTGCCAACACACCTGAAAACCAGGAACCTCACTTAAAATCCTATCTCATGAAGATAACAGAGTCCTTTAAGAAGGATATAAATAACTCGATGGAAGAAACACAGGAAAACATAGGTAAACAGGTAGAAGCTCTTAAAGAGGAAACAAATAAATCCCTTAAAGAAATACAGGAAAACACAATCAAAGAGGTGAAGGAATTGAATAAAGCAATCCAAGACCTAAATGTAGAAGTAGAAACAATAAATAAAACACAAATGAAGCCAAACTTGGAAATGGAAAACCTAGGAAAGAGGTCAGGAATTATAGATGTAAGTATTACCAACAGAATATAAGGGATAGAAGAGAGAATCTCGGGTGTAGAAGATATCATAGAAGAGGTTGTCACAACTGTCGAAGAAAATTCAAAATGTAAAAAGCTCCTAACCAAAAGCACTCAAGAAATTCAGGACACAATGAAAAGACTAAATCTAAGAATAATCAGAATATAGGAGAATGAAGATTCCCAGCTCAAAGAACCTGAAAATATTTTCAACAAAATCATAGAAGAAAACTTCCCCAACCTACAGAAAGAGATGGACATAAAGGTACAAGAAGCCTATAGAACACCAAATATATGGGGACTGAAAAGAAAATCCTTTCATCACATGTACTGGTTGGTTTTGTGTCAACTTGACACAAGCTGAAGTTATCACAGAGAAAGGGGCTTCAGTTGAGGAAATGCATCCATGAAATCCAGCTGTAAGTCATTTTCTCAATTAGTGATCAAGGGGGTAGGACCCCTTGTGGGTGGTGCTATCTCTGGGCTGGTAGTCTTGGGTTCTATAAGAGAGCAAGCTGAGCAAACCAGGGGATGCAAGCCAGGGGAAGCAAGCCAGTAAGGAACATACCTGGATGGCCTGTGCATCAGCTCCTGCTTTCTGATCTGCTTGAGTTCCAGTCCTAACTTCATTTGCTGAATAACAGCAATGTGGAAGTAAGCTGAATAAACCCTTTCCTCCTCAACTTGCTTCTTGATCATGATGTTTGTGCAGGAATAGAAACCCTGATTAAGACATCACATAAAAATCGAAACACTAAACACACAGAAAAAAGAAAGACTATTAAAAGCTGCAAAAAAGGGAGCCAAGTAACATACAAAGGTAGACCTGTCAGAATTATACCAGAGTTCTCAACAGATACTATGAAAGACAGAAGAGCCTGGTCAGAGATTATGTAGACTCTAAGAGAACATAAATAACAGCCCAGGCTATGGTGCCCAACAAAATTCCCATTCAACATAGATAGAGAAAATAAAATATTTTAGGAAAAAATAAAATTCAAACGGTATCTATCTATCAACCCAGCCCTACAGAGGATCCTAGAAGGAAAACTTCAACACAAAGGTGGTACCTACACCAAAGAAAAGACAAGAGAGTAAGCATCTCACAATAAATCCAAAAGGAGAGAACAACAGGCACATAAAGCCACCTACAAAAACAAACATAGCAGGAACCAAAGTCATCTGTAATTAATATCTCTCAATATTAATGGGCTCAACTCACCTATAAAATGTTATAATTTAACAGACTGGATATGCAAACAAGATCCAGCATTTTGCTCTATACAAGAAACACATATCAATAGCAAAGATAGACACAATCTCCAAGTAAAAGGATGGGAAAAGACCTTCCAAGCAATTCATCCCATGAAACAAGATGGAGTTTTCATACTAATATCCAATAAAATAAGCTTTGAACCAAAAGTTATTAAGTATGATGAGGAAGGACATTTCATATTCATCAAAGGGAAAATCTACCAAGAGAAAGTCACAATTAAGAACATCTATTCCCCAAATGCAAGGGCAACCACACTCATAAAAAAGACTTCACTAAAGCTCAAAAGACACATTGAATCGCACACAGTAATAGTAGGGGACTTCAATACCCCTATCTCACTGATGGAGAGGTCATTGAATAATAAACTAAACAGATACACAGTGAAACTAAGAGAGGTTATGAACCAAATGGATTTAACAGATATCTATAGAACATTTCACCCTAAAAGAAAAGAATATACCTTCTTCTCAGCACCTCATGGTACCTTCTCCAAAATCGACATTATAATTGGTCACAAAACAACCATCCACTGGTACAAGAACATTGAATTAATCACATACATCCTATCAGATCACCATGGCTTAAGGCTGATCTTCAATAACAGTAGAAACAAAGGAAAGCCCACATACATGAGGAAACTGAACAACACTCTATTCAATGATAACCTGATCAGGGAAGAAAAATAAAGGAATTAAAGACTTCCTGGAATTTAATGAAAATATTGACAGTTCATCCCCAAACTTATGGGACACAATGAAAGCAGTGCTAAGAGGAAAATTCATAATATTAAGTGCCCTGGTAAAGAAAGTGGAAAGATTTTATACTAGCAACTTAACAGCATACCTGAGAGCTCTAGAACAAAAAGAAACAAACACACTTAAGAGGAGTACATGGAAAGAAATAGTCAAACTCAAGGCCAAAATCAAACCAAATAGAAACAAAGAGAACAATACAAAGAGTCATCAAAACCAAAAGCTGGTTATTTGAGAGAATCAACAAGATAGATAAGACCTTAGCCAAACTAATTAAAGATCTGAGAGATAGTATCCAAATTAAGAAAATCAGAAATGAAAAGGGAGACATAACAGTAGAAACAAAGGAAATTCAAAAAAATCATCATATCCTACTACAAAAGCCTATACTCAACAAAACTGGAAATTCTAGATGAAATGGATGGTTTTCTAGAAACATATCACATACCAAAGTTAAATCAAGAGCAAGTAAATTATCTAAACAGACCCATATCCCATAAGGAAATAGAAGAAGTCATGAAGAATCTCCCAACCAACGAACCAACCAACCAACCAAACAAACAAACAAACAAAAAGAAACACTCAAAAACAAAACAAAACAAAACAAAAAACCCAGGACCAGATGGGTTTGGGTTTCGTGTAGAATTCTACTAGACCTTCAAAGAAGACCTGATACCAATACTCCTCAAACTATTCCATAAAATAGAAACAGAAGGAAAACTATCTAATTCATTCTGTGAAGCCACAATTACTCTGATACCTAAACCACACAAGGATCCAATCAAAAAAGAGAATTTCAGACCAAACTGGTTTATGAATATCTATGCAAAAATACTCACTAAAATTCTTGCAAACTGAATCCAAGAATACATCAAAACCATCATTCACCACAATCAAGTAGGCTTCATCCCAGGGATGCAAGAGTGGTTCAATATATGAAAATCATTAATGTAATCCACTATATAAACAAACTCAAAGGAGAAAAATCACATGATCATCTCCTTAGATGCAGAAAACACATTTGACCAAATGTAAGTATTGGAGAGATCAGTAATGCAAGGACCATACCTAAGCACAATTTAGTACAAACAAACAACCAATATCAAATTAAAGAGAGAGATACTGGAAGCAATCCCACTAAAATCAGGAACAAGAAAAGGAAGCCCTCTCTCCCCATATCTATTCAATATAGTAATTGAAGTGCTAGCTACAACAATAAGACAACAAAAGAGATCAAGAGGGTACAAATTGGCAAAGAAGAAATAAAAGTATCATTATTTGCAGATGATATGATAAAGAACTTCTGTAAAGTGGCTGGATATAAAATTAACTCAAATCAGTAGCCTTTATACAAATGATAAACAGGCTGAGAAAGAAATTAGGGAAACAATTCCTTTTATGAAAGCCACAAATAATATAAAATATCTTGGAGTAACTCTAACCAAACAAGTGAAAAATCTGTAGGACAATAACTCTAAGTCTCTCAAGAAAGAAATGGAAGATCACAAAAAATGGACAGATCTCCCTAGCTCATGCATGGGCAGAATTAACATAGAAAAATAGCCATCCAACCAAAGGCAGTCTACAGATTCAATGCAACCCCCATCAAAATCCCAACACAATTTTTCAAAGACATGGAAAAAGCAATTCTCAAATTCATCTGGAAAGGCAATAAAAAAAAACCAAAAGCAAACAAACAAAAAACAATAATAACAACAACAAAAACAGAATAGCAAAAACAATTCTTAACAATAAAAGAACTGCAGCAGGAATCACCATTCCTGACCTCAAGCTCTACTACAGAGCAATAGTGACAAAAACTGCATGATATTGGTACAGAGACAGACAGGTTGATCAATAAAATACTCTGCAAATAGAACTGAAGACCCAGAAATAAAAGAATACACTTATATACACTTGATCCTTGACAAAGATATACAATGGAAAAAGGAAAGCATCTTCAATAAATGGTGTTGGTCCAATTCACTGTCTGGATGTAGAAAAAAATAATAATGAACCCAAACTTGTCACTTTGCACAAAGCTCAAGTCCAAGTGGATCAAGGACCTCAACATAAAACCAGATACACTGAATCTAATAGAAGAGAAAGTGGGAAAGAGCCTTGAACTCATTGGCACAGGGGAAAATTTCCTAAACAGAACTCCAATGCCTCATGTGCTAAGATCAACAATTGATAAATGGGACCTCATGAAACTGGAAAGCTTCTATAAGGCAATGAGCATAGGCAATAAGAAAAATCACCAATCTATATATTGGGGAAAATATTCACTAACCCCATATTCAATAGAGGGCAAATATCTAAAATATATAAAGAACTCAAGAAGCTAATCACCAAAAAACCAAACAACCCAATCAAAAAATGGGGTATAGAACTAAACTGAAACTTCACAACAGAGGAATCTCCAATGGATAAGAAGAACCTAAAGAAATGTTCAAAGTCTTTAGTGATCAGAGAAATGCAAATCAAAATGACCCTGAGATTCCACCTTACACCAATCAGATGGGCTAATATCAAAACCCCAGGGACAACACTTGTTGGTGAGGATATGGAAAGAAAGAACACTCCTCCATTACTAGTGGGATTGCAAACTGCTAAAACCACTCTGGAAATAAATCTGGAGGATTCTCAGAAATTTTGAAATAAATCTACCTTAAGACCCAGCAATACCACGCTTGGGAATATACTCAAAAATGCTCCACCATGACACAGGGGCATGTGTTCCACTATGTTCATAGCAGCCTTATTTGTGATAGTCAGAAGCTGGAAATAACCCAGATGTCCCATGACAGAAGAATGGATACAGGAAATGTGGTTCATTTATACAATGGAATATTACTCAGCTATTAAGAATGAGGACATCCTGAGGTTTGCAGGCAAATGGATGGAAATAGAAAATATCATCCTGAGTGAGGTAACTCAGACCCACCTATGGATCCATCTCATCTGCAGACACCAAACCCCCTCAGTGTTGCTGGTGCCAAGAAGTCCTTAATGACAGGAGTCTGATATTCCTGTTCCCTGAAATGTTCTCCCAGTGATTGAACAATACAGATGTAGATACTTACAGCCAACCATTGGACTGAACCCATCAATCCCAATGGAAGAGCTAAGGGAAGGATAGGAGGAGCTGAAGGGGATTGTAATCCCATAAGAAGAATAGTATTAACTAATTGGACCACCCAGAGCTCCCAGTGACTAAACCACCAACCAATGAGTATATATGGAGAGAGCCAAGGGACATATATATGTAGTAAAGGATGGACTTATCTAATATAAATGGGAAGAGAGGGAGTCTTAATGACCCAGGGTAGGGGGACACTAGAGGGGTGAAGCAGGAGTGGGTGATTGGGTGGAGAAACACCCTCATAGAGGCAAAGAGAAGGGGGAAGGGGGAAAAGAAATCTGGGGGTTGGTGGAGGGGTATCCAGAAAGGGGGATATCATTTGAAATGTAAAGGAATAAAATGATTAGTAAAAAAAAAAAATCGTTTCCCAAGAATGTGAAGTAGTAAATTTAGAGATAGCTCCACTTTCAGCTGGCCATTGTAATTATATGTTAGCCTTTTTAACTTTTCAAGAAAAAACTTAAAGAAGAGCAATTGATATTGTAAAAAAGATATGTGATATTGGGCCAGTGAGTTGGTTGAGTGAGTAAACATGCTGATAACCTGAGTTTACAAAGCAGAAACAAATGATGAAAAGAGGGAACTGATTCCAGCAAGTTTTCTCTGACCTCCACTTGCATGCTGTGGTAAAAACTTTTAAAAATAGTATGTGAAATTAAGCAGTTCCAGAAAGAATGGTTAATTTCAATTCCTAACTTCTCAGGAACCAAGGTCAGTCTCCAGGAAAACCAAGATATACTCCCTGGTCTTAGATGCTAAGTGCTATTTTAGAGTCCTTTTTCTAAACTATCAGCTGTGCTGGCTGTCTAGTTTATGTTGTCATAAAAGTACTATTTCTCACAATTCAAGACCTTGCCTATCAAGGTTATTGAAAGTT